>NC_086289.1:67315513-67493013 GCF_963924245.1 Chroicocephalus ridibundus
GTTCTTCAGCGCCACGCGTCTGCTTCTGCTTTCCAAAGCAACTTGGGCAAACTTGACAGAGGTATTTGGTGAGACGGGGTGAAAAGAAGCACAACTTCAAGCTCGCAGGAAGCTGAATCTTTAGCGGAGGAGTTCATCCCCCACGTTGAAAGCCCATGTATGCAGTGAAGTGACCGGCACACTGACCTCACGTGCCCCAGGGCTTCCTGCTGGGAGGTGCTGGTGGGCTGCGGGAGGGGTCCCTGTGGTGGCACCTGCCTCCGGCACTGCCCTGCGGGGATGCGCTGACAGTCCCCACCGAGGGATGGTCACAGGGGGACCGTGCCCCTTGGGTTATTGCCAGCCTGGACCTTGCATGCCAAATACTAATAAAAAATATGATGGTCCAGACAGGGCTGAGCACATCACCGCACGCTTTCCAATTACAAGGATTGAAAAACCAGAATTTTCTCTGTATCTTATGTTGCATCCCTGGTACCTTTTGGCTCTCCCCGTCTGCAGAAGTGCTGGCTGAGGAGTGTGAGATGGGTTTTACTTCCATGCTCCTCATGCCGCCAGCTGCTCTGGGGCGATGGCTGGGATTTTAACTACAAATTCCATCACATGGCCAAGCCCTCCCAGCAATGGTGTGCCCACGGGGTTGTTGGGCTGCAGGAGCTGCGTGTGGCTCTGGATAACCCTGCAGGCACCATGTCCCCATGCCAGTGCTGCCATGCCAGCGCCGTGCCCTGGCAAGAGCCTTGCAGAGCTCAGGCTCCCGCACCCTTGAATTCCACAGATTTCTGCTCAAGAAAAGTGTGTGATGAAGAATCGCCCACTGATGCTGGAGAGGTGGGTCAGTAAAACCACATCCATTCTGCTCCCGGTGGTCGCCTGTCTGTGCAGAACCTTCACCGCTGAGTCTGCACGTGTTTCTGCATTAGGCAACTGATTTTCCTCGGGCGAATAGTCCTTCCTGGTTTCACGGGAGCAACGTGCTTGCACAAGCGGTGTGCAGGACCGAGCTGTCGGCTGCACATCTCTCACATCCCGCAGGGAAATGAAAATTTATCTTAAAGGAGTTTCTCTAATGATTTATTAAGAAAAGAAAAAAGAAAAGACAATATGTTCAAAGAAATCACAAAGGGGAAGCAGCAGAAGATGGAAAACTGCGGAGGGCAATGGGGCAGACGGAGAGTCTCAGAGATCACAAACGGATTGTTCAAACCAGGGTGCAGCGTCTCGGGGTGCACCGACACAGGTCTCAGCCCCGCACTGGTGGTGCAGCAGTCCAGCCTCCTCCCTGCCCATCGGGCTGTAGCTGGCGTTATCTCTGAGGCAGTGTTATCTCCGAGAGATCCCACCCTGGGGGTTTCCCACGTGTGTGCAGCCGAGGATTTTCCAGGAGGCTGGTGCTGTGCCCCTGCGACCGGAGCTCAGCCTCCCTCTCCGGAGGTGATTGCACCGAGGACACGACATGGTTTGGAGCCCGGCTAGCCCCGGCAGCGGCCCTTGTACCTTCTCCTCACGGGTAACAATGCAAATGAATGGTTTTGCAGCTTGTCGGATAAATACAATGTTTGTTCTTCCTAATGGATTTCAGCAAGATATGGTAAATATTAACTCCCAGGTGGGGCAAAATGCATAATTCATCAGCTAGCACATTCCGACTGCTCTGTCTCTCTCATGATTAACATGTAAGGCATTCATTATATTTTTCAGCTGGTGTGTCGACGAGCGTAGAAAGTTATGCAGATGAATACCAAGCACCTGCGTGATACAAAACCATCCCGCTCCATCGCAGGACCTGTTCCACAGCCAGACATCCCTGCTGCATCCCTGTAGTGCACCGGGAGCCTCCTGGGGTTGGGCAGGTAGAGGTTGGCCACTCTGTGACTCTGTCACTCCTCACCGTAGGAGTCGGGGGCTTTTCCTGCTGTAGCCACACAGAGGTTCATTCAAATAGCCACTGTCAACCTGCCAGCAGCCCTTCTGGTCTGTGAGTTCGGGTTTGTCATCTCACTGTCTTATCAACGTGTCCTCAAGGAGAAACGACACTTGGCCAAAGAAACTGCTCGTGTTACTGACAGCATCCACCATGGGGCCACGAAACATGGTGCCTCATCCAGAAGTGACACAACCACTTCGTTACTCTCTGCTTTTCAGGCAAAATTAAATCTCTTTCCATGCTAATGGATCTTCTCCTCACCTGTTACATCTCTGACAGGGAAAAGAGCCCTTTGTCCATCGTTTTCTTCCAAAAGCTGAACACACAAAGACAGACGCTGACAACTTCAAGTTGCAAGACCCTTTGTCCTACACCTACTCTCCCAGCTGCACAGGCTTCACCAACCACAGCCTCACCTGGGAACCGCTGGGTTTATCAAACTATTTCCATCATCTGATGGATCTTCCTAGGGTTGTCACAGTCCTGGTTGTCTTAGATCCAAAATAACAAAACCAGAACTTCCACCTGTTTTTTCCATGCAAAAGGACACATGCATTTGCCATGCTCTCCTGCCTCATGGATGGCCCCAGTCAAGAAACAAATATGCTACCAGAATTTTCTTTATCCATACTAATCTACTGCCAAAATGTAAACATTTTTATGTTTACATCCTAAAGGGTGTGATTTAGTGGTCATGAAATAACGCTGTGTCCACGAGAAGGCTGCTGAGCAGACCCAGGGGCTGCAGGTGAGAGATGCTGCTCATGAAATAGAATACCACACAAAATCTAGCCCAAGAAAGGCTTTGCCTTGTAGCTTGTCTGTGAAGCCCGTGAGCAGCACCCAGATAGATCTCCAGTGCCAAAATGAACCACCACATTTACAGCAGAAACGTCTTGCTTTTTGCCATCTTTCCATCCTCACAAGGTGTTAAGCTCTGCCTTCATTTCTGGCAGGTTAGGAGAGTACATGCAGGTCAATTGCACTGCCCTAGGAATACCCTACTGTCCACCCATCAGTTTTCTGGAGGAAAAAGATCTTCTTGGTGAATGGAGAGACCTGAAGGAGGGTGCTTGCAGGGACAGGACAGGAGGAACCTCTGCAGCCCGATCCCCAAGGTGAACCCACCATGAAGGTCCTGCCCCACACCTGCCAGCTGGGTGACACTGCTGAGCTGTACATTGAGAAGAGCTTTTTCTGTCTGCACATATGAATTTTTCACATGTGTTCATTTGCTTTAATGTGCTATGTGACCTGAATGCACGACAGCGTCTTCGAAAGGAGGTGGTGGGAGAGCCGGGATGCTCCGCTGAGCCCTGCCCTTGCAAGGTGACAGGCAAACAATCACTCTGCTCACACCAAACCTGCCTTAAAACATCATTCACTCCTCCCAAAAAAACCACCAAAGGAATTAAGAGTGAATCTGAAGACTGCAGCAGGGTGATGTGGGTTAGTGGTTGAGCTGGGACCAGCCCTGACTTTGTATTTCTGGGGAAGATGGGTTTCAGTAACTAATGAATGCTCTCCCTGGTGGACTGAATACCCCTCTATGCATCAGCTAATGCATCCTTGCGCGAATCAGACTGCCTAGCTCTTGCACCCAGATAACTCTCCATTTTTCCCTTCATCTTCCAAAATCCCAGTTATTCATAGGTGTGGGCTTAGTAAAGGGTTAAGAGGTGAAAACTTGCTGTATTGATCTTTAAATGTGTAGTTTAACCCAATTAATTTCAGTGAAGTAAATAGGATTGAAATTTCTTCTTCAGTGATTTGTTAAGCCAGGAGATAAATATGGGCCTTCACCTACTTCCCGTTAATTAGATGTCAATTCATAAATGCTGGCATTTGATGCTCTTGCAAAAATTGCCCCTAGAAGTGATTAGGGACTCTCTTAAACACTTAGCTGGTGGAGGAAATCTGTCTTCCAGACTATTGGTCTTCTACTTTTTCCCGGGCATAAATTAACCTCCTGCATACACCTCGGTAGCTTCCGTGGCCACGTGGCGACCATGGTGAATTATGCCATCTTCTTTGGTGGCGAACCTCTAAAAGGAGCTGATCTATCGCCAACCTCGCTTCACCTTGCGCTGAAATGAGATTTAAGCCCAGGACTAAGAAGTCAAGGCTGGTGCACTGACTTACCACTTCCCAATTTTTTTTCTCCCTTGAAGGAGTCTTTGCCTTTGCACTCGTGTGGTGACAGCGCAACAAAAAGCCATCTTAATAAATGAAAGAAGTGACATTCAGCAATGCAATTTAAGACCTAGATAAGTCAGATGTTAAACACCTAAGGGGTATAATCTCCTTTTAATGTGAGCACAATTCCCATTAACATTAATAGGGGGTTGTACGACGGCTTCAAAAGGAGAATATGCACCTAAAAGTGCAAATTAGCACTTACAAACTCTATTGATAAATTATTAAAGCATATCATTAAAGCGTAGCCACACCTCCAGATCATTAGAGCAAGTCAAAAACAGCAAGGCGGCATGCGCAGCACTCCCTCATTATAACAAGAGCTAAAATGCCATTTAGTCACCAAAATGAACCTAGTGTAAATATTGGTTCATCAGTCCCCACTTCATGCAGAATTTGGAGTTTTAAGAGCTTGAACTTTGCTTCTTTAAATGCAAACGAGCACCAGGAGATGCTTTTAATGCAGGTCACCGCTTAGAAACTGGTGTTTAAAAAGTAAATTAAAAACAAAACCCCCAAACCTTAGGGACCATGCTGTCATCAGAGTTCTTTGTTGTTGTTTACGTGGCACCATGACTGCAATAAAACCAGCACCTCCTTCCCCCTGGGGGGCTCAGACCTGAATTACCAGGTCTGCCACAATTAATTTTCCTCTGTTCGCTTGCTCCAGTGAGGATCATGGGTGACACCACCTGGTTTGAGGGTACAGCAAAAGCCACCGGTGCAGGTGTTCCCCTGGTGAAATCCTCTAGGATTTCCTCTCCTGGTCCAGCCAGGTGGACCTCCCCGAGGACACAATGTCCCGGCTCCTGTGGCTGCACAGGCAGCAGCTCGCCCCACTCCCATTTGCTTGCCCAACCCAATGAATGGGGGCTCATCTGGCATTTTGCAGTCCAGTGGTATTTATTCCCCCCAGCAATGACCCCTCAGAGCAGACATGTCAAGTGGAGCCACCACACTGTGTTCATTGATGGAAACGATGGGCAAAACCCTGGGCAGCAGGAAGGATGGGTGCGGTACGCCCCTGGGATCACTGGGTTTCGGCATCATTTCCCTCTTCCAGCACTAACCCCTATCTCCAAGAAAATGAGAAATCAAAGCAACACCAACAAATAAGCCCAAGTCTTTCAAAACCCCACGCCGCTTCTGCGATACCCGTATCGGCTGATCTATCCCCAGAAAATACCGTCAGCCCATTACCTACGGCTTTTAAATTATTAACTGCCTTTGACATCTCATCCGCATTAATTCCCTCCTTTTCAGGACACTGTGTATCTCTCAGAGATTACCCTTTTACTCTCCCTTTTGTCAGATTAACCAGACGTGGGTGTCTCCAGCTTTCTTCATAATTCATGTCCCAAAACAGAGAGTCTTTTTGGTTGCCCCCTGCAGCACCTTTACAACCCCAGTGATGTCTCCCCTTTCACAGGGGGAGCAAGAATTGTCAGCACCAGTCTCAAACTATCTCTCCAAGTTAGGTATTTATAGGATTACAATCGCCCTGTAACCCTGGGAGGGAGTTAAATAGGACATAGTCATCCTTTTCTGTGAAGGTCCTATTTACTCAACCTGTGAGGATTTTTAATGCACTAAAATAGCATTTCCTCCCACGCTTCAACATGCAGATTGACATGGTTCACACTAACCCAGCGACCGATGCTCCTGATTTATAAGGTATTGTCTTCACCCTTCCAGCAATATTTTCTTCACTTTTTAAAAATGGGCTATTTCTCTACCAAGAGTACATTGTGTAGTGTTATAACCGCTATCCTTAAACACAGGTCCCAAATGCTAAACCGGTTCCTCAAGACATTTAACAAAATTGTTTTTAAAAATAAATTATTCATATAAATGTAGCTGCACAAGGAGTAGAAGTCAAGAAAACTGCACCTCAGTGGCGATCCCAAGTTTTAAGTGGCGCCAGTTCTTTTTGCCGAAGTGAAGTAAATACACAAATTCAGCTGTTGAGGTTAAAACAGACCAAAAAAGGTGTCCTCCATTCCTATAGATGTCTTCTAAAATCCACATAAAAAATAAGGACACTTTGCTTTCTAAACTAGTTCAGCTAAAAAATCAACCTTGTGAATGTGGGGTAGCTGGAGGCCTGATTCTGCAAGGTCTGGAGCTGGCAGCACCAGGCGAGCTGCGGTTTTGCACATAAAACACAAGCCAAGATGAGATGGGAACAGGAGAAGCAGAGTAAGATGAAGGTTAGAGTGACACCTCCGATGATGGCCTATAATGAATTTTTTAAAGTTTTCTAACAAAGAGCAATAAAGGTCAGCTCCCTTCCACTGAATTCAGCTAATACTTTATTAATACCAATTGAAATTACATGCATATAGCAAAAGAGACAAGTCTGTAAGTGTTCGGATACGGCTGAAATCTGGGTTGCCTAATCTCTTATCCTGCTCTAACCTAATACCTGTTATCATGCTTTTGAGATAGTCTCTAGAAGTGCATGTTTTTGTGATGGCAACTTAAATAAGCGGAACCAGAGGATGACTACACAACGTATGACCTCCCCCTTGCATCTCCTGAACGCGGGTTTGGTTCATCCCAGCCCCTGCCTTGCAATGAGACCTCACTGGCAGCTTTCCATGCTGCTTCTCAGCCCACAAATCCAAAATCTGTTGCCAAAGAGCAGCTCCCCGTGTTGCATCGTGGTGGAGGACATGTGGCACATTATCTCACCAGCCTCTGTCATCAGAAGGCTGGGACAGAAGCTGGAAACTGAACTGAACTGAACTGAACTCAAAGGGCAGAAGAACCTTTCTCCAGCTCTGTAATGGGCGTCTTCTCCTTTCCTGGGGTCTGGCTTTGGGGACACCCGTAGAGGGAGACCAGATAAGAGATTGCTGGGCTATCAGCTAAGAGCTGGTTGCTACCTTGTGTGCTGCAGTGGTGGTATTTTCCAGGAAAGTTGAAAATTTGGACTTTTGGGGCTGGGTTTTAGCAAAGGTCAGGTCTGAGTAGGAGAGTCCTGGTGAACCATCTGCCCAGGGACCTTGCTAACACCCAGTGGTGTCACACAGCAGCCACTGGTGCCTACACCAACATCTCCCTTAGAAACCCAGCAAGTCTCATCCCCATTAAACGAGTTTTAATTTTTCCATAGATTACATTGAAAACAGTCCTTCCTTTTTAAAAATAATTCTTTCTCTCTAATAAGAAATCCCTAATTAGGAGATGTTGACCCAATGAGCTGTGATAGTTCAGTGGATGATGAACACTGCTTTTAATCAGACCTTTTACAAGCTAGTGGATGTTAACTTCTGGCTGTTAATTATTCACACCTTCAAGTATTCAGATGGTTAGAATATTTCATGAATGCTCTCCTTTTTATTTAATAGCGACATTGGATTTTATGAGCTAAGAATCGCACTTATTAATTTACAGTCATTTTGCACTTCCATGCCAGTCATTTAGCATTAACTCTCTGTTTAAAAATAATAAATGACCCCTGACTCTCTATTGTCTGTCATAATTAGCATACTGTCTTTTAAAGAGGAAAGCATGTTTTCTCTTCATTAACAGTAATATTACCTAGGAAGACAATCAGTAAGTCCGTGATCTAGAAGCTGCTGTGGACGCCAAATTACCTTCTCTACCAGGACAAAATCAATTAACACCACTAGGGATGTCATTATTGTCACATTATGTCACCGGATATACTCCAGGGGTAAATAAATGATTTGTGGAATTTTTAATGCCGCCGCTGGAAACCCGAAGCTGAGCCGCATGGGTGGCGGGACTGGACGGCCGGGGGGTCCGAGCGCCGTCTCTGCCCTTCCCCGGGGACCGAATCGCTGCTGTGGCAAAAACGAGGGGGAAAAAGGTCAACCGAGGTGGGGCTGGGGCAGCACGGAGCCCAGCTGGGTCGATGGCACTTGTGTCCTGCCATCCTTTACGGAGCATCACCCAAAGTCCCTCAGCCTCACACACAGATTGGGACAGTGCCGGGTGGAGGGGTGGGAGCACAAAGAGGTGGGAAAGGGCTCAGGGCTGAGAGAGAGATAATTTTAAGAACAATTTTATTGCCATAACTATGTCCAGGTGTCTGTCGCTCCTCAGTACCATCAGGAACCGCCGGGTTGGTACTTAGCGGAGCTTTCCAGCCGCACACAACACCCGGGAGATGCCTTTTTCAAAAGTATCTGCAACTTCTATATTTTGCCCTATGTCGGTGGGTATTTAATTAAGTCTATTCTGTCTAACACGATCTGATGTCATTGTACAAGGAGATGTTCTTTGTTAGCAGCGCTCTTAGTTTCAGGCTCCTCTGTGTATTTGAAACCATGGTAACAGAAGAGTAAGCTAAAGCCAATGAGATAATGAGATATTCTCATTGTAATTGTGTTTCATGAGGGCACACGCTCCCATGGGTGGGATCCGACTGTCTTACAACTGCTAACAGAATTTAAGGAACAGGCATATATTAGCGCAGCGGCGTTTTTCACAACAGCCATGTAAACACTCCCGACACGGCGTTTGCTGCTGTTTCCAGCACATTCAAGTATGTAACATGCATTTGTGTCGCAGGAAATCACGCTGCTAATGGGCATCAGTATTTTAAAATCCTCAGAACTTCAAGGAACTTCAGGTTTGAAAGGCATTAACGAGGCTGCGAGGTGCTGGTTTGCATGATAATTGCAGCCGGGGCTGGAGCTCTGGCGGGGAGGAGGCAATGGAGGCAGGGAACGGGCTGGAGCTGCCGCAGCCCCGCGTCGCTGGGGTGTCAATGGAAAAGCCCGTGTGAAACACGGCCCAACTGCCCCACGGGGTTCATCCTCCCGCTCTCACTGGAAATAAAATCTGGAAGTTCCATCAGCATTTTAATGCTAAAACTTTCTAGGGGCACTAACGAAGGGAGGTGTTTATCTTCTTCCTTTGTAGAGGAAGAGAAAACAGAACCACGTGGTCGGGTTTTAGAGATCCTTTCTGGAGTTTTCTCATTTTACCCCCAGATGCATTGAAAGACACTCACTAAATTGCCCTGAATTACTTTGTATATTTTAATTATTATTTTTAACCACGAAGATGATCACACATTGCCGAGTCCAGGGGGCTGAGGTGCGTCCCCAGGCAAGAAGCGCGTGTGCGCAGCGCTCTTAATTCCCGCGCGTGGCCTCCTGCTCCTCCTCGCAAACCCAGACTGAATTATGGGCGCTTTGAGATAGTTACGGACATGTTGCCGGAAACACACCATGCACGGTGCTGTCAGTTTAGGGGGAGAGGGGGGGGATGGCCCCTTTGCTGTTTGTTTGCCACACCGTGTGCAATACTTTACATATAAGACATACTTTGAATGGTATGCAAAAGTGGAATAGGAAATATAATTTGGAGAATGGAAGGAAAAGGGATCAGATCTGCTTCACGCTGCAATTGTCTTTGTCCTGTGTAATTCCCAGCAGATGTACATTAATCGCTGTTTCCCCTGCCAGCAGCAGAGTACCTCAGTGCGGGGCAGGACGATCAGGGATGGTGAGCATGCGTGGAGGGAATATGGGAAGGTCTCCTGAGGAGAGTCGCAAAATGTCTGGGAAGGTTGATTTTTCCCAGAGCAGAAACACCGACGTGGCTCCCCGGCAGAGGCGGGTGGGTGATGCACGGCGGGCACGCCGGGGCTACTTCGTCACGCTGGCTGGCAGCAGGGTTAGCGTGTCACAGACACAAACACTAACGAGCACTGCCGGCGTTAAGATTTACAAAGTGTGTTTCTGTTCTGGTCCTCTGGGAGGGTCAATTGTGCCCTTCCCTTTGGGTACAACAATGTTGGACTCCCCTTACAGATGCATACGTGTATGTATACTAGTCGTATGATGGACAAACGCACAAACAAATGCTCTGGCTCGTCGGCAGAGGGAACCTGAGCCAGCTTTGGAGCAGGTCCAGTGTGGCCACCACTGCTCTCCTGCGTCGTCATTGGGTCGGCTGATCTGGCCACCGCCGCTGGCTGAAACCCTCCCCTGCTCTCTGTACCCACCGTCTGCTGGCGAAGGCAAAGCTGCTTCGTCAGTGCAAAACTGCATCCTTTACCACATCGCCTCCCCCAGCACGGGCTGCAGGGCATGAGGCTGGTACCCGGCCTCGCTGGGAGCTCCATCCCCATCCCCAAACTCCGTGGGCTCATGCACAGCAGTGGGACCAGACTGGACCATCACAGTCTTGGTGCAGCTGGCGGGCACCAACCTCACCGGTTCCTGACATTGCCAGGCTTGGGCATTGCTCCTCCGGCCGTCCCAGTGATGACCTTTCCTGCCTTCCCTTCCCTGGGAAAGATGGATGTGTGAGGTGATCACAGTCGTGGCACCAGCTGACAGCGACCCGGCGGGCAGGCGCAGGCAGGGGAGAAGCGAGAACTTGCTTCACATTGTAGTCAGGGATGATTTTTATTATTATTATTGCTATTACTTCAAAGAATACACTTCTGATGTGGGGAAAGCTGACAAGATAAATTATATCTGTTGTCAGCTGCATGTATAGACCTTTGTGATATTTTAATTAAAACCACACTCTCCGTCAGCCCGGCGTGCATCTTCACCAGAGCTGCAGCAAGGAGCTGGGAACCGCCAGTGCTGTCACCAACACAACAACCGCGCGACTGAGTCTCCTTCCCACACCACGTATCTTTGGTGTTTATCTCACACATGCCAAAAATTAGTACCTGTATTTTTTTCATGCGGAACAAGACCGTGAATGTTTATGCAATATTTTAGATATAATGGGCACTACTTTTGGAGAGTACATATTACCTATTAAAGCTGTCTGCAGCTCATCACCAAAACGAATATAATAAGCCTACATAAAAATGATCTTTAACTGTTCAAATATGCTGTAACTTTTTCCCAAACATGGAGTCCAAAAGAAAGACTTTTTTGTTTATACTCTTAAAGGAATACTATTTCCAGCTCTGTGGCTTAAAGCTTCAACAATTCAGTTCCAATAAATAGGTAAAATGCCTGCAGTGGTGTATTTCAAAGGAAACATGTTCTCTCTTAGGCAATACATTAAAATAACTACGTGCCCAGCCCTAGATGTGTGGGATGAGGCAGACAGCTTGACAGATGCTGTAAAAGGCCGGAGAGGTGTCCCACTCTCCCGGCACGCGGATTCTGCTGCAGGCGTTGAGCCCGACAACCCATGTGCAACCAGAGGACGACGGAGACTCTTAGAAAAGGACACTTTTGAACATCAGTTGTGAGCATTTTGCTGATCCCATAGTAACCCATATGTGACACTAGGATATGAATCATTTGAATGACTTTGTAGATTCATTGGTTTAATCATGCCCAGGGTAACGGCGGGGCATAGTTGGTAGCCCATCACGTTTTTGACCTTCCTTGTTGGGAGCCTCTTGCTCCTTGATCACTTCACCAGGCCTAAAACCCCAGGAACTGCCCCCACACTACCCAAACCAGTGCCAAGCAAAAGTTCAATTCACCTTCACAGCTCCATACTCACCCATCTCAACAATTTTTTTTCCCCAGCTTGTTATTACAGCTGTGGATCACAGTTCAGCACTTGTAAAATAAATCTGTTATCATAGCTTGCATGTAATTAGTGCTAAATGCGTGTGGTTTATTTTCAATATCAGAATCCACATTAGGCATCAAAAACACTTAAGATGCTGGCTATCACCGCACTTTATGACTCTGTCATTTACTGACTCGAAGCAACAAATATTTAATGTGACAGTAACATTAAAATACGGCTTAGCCGATAAAGCAGCATGTCCTGCAATTTGCATTGCATGATGCAATGATGAGCCGTACATATTAACTATGATGCAGCTTGTCTGGTTCAGAAAACCTTTGTTGTTGAGACACGGAGAGCCAAGGCATGTGTCACGCTGGCAAGGAGAGGACAAATATTTTTAGATACTAATGTAAATAAGCTGCCGGGATTAGCCTGGATTTCAGTAAAAACGTTCACGAGACAGGATGCTTTTGTAGGTGTGCACCGGCTGTCATGCACGACACATAGCTCTCACGTTAATTACAATTTGTGGAGCATCTCTCATGAACGTGCCGCTTTGATGGGTGCACAAGAGTCCCTGGGTTTTCATAGCACTCGTTTGCTTCGGTGATGCTCGTAGGTGACTCCGTAAAACAGGGAGAGGCAATGCCAAGCCCTGAGCCCCTGGCTCATGCCCTATCCCTCCGGCCCCAGCTCTTCCCCAGGGCATTTCTGGAGACGGGGCTTGGGGCCTGTTTGCGATTGCCCCTTCGGTGGATGCTGGGGTGGGGGCAGCCCTGGGTGCTGCTCCCTGTGGGAGGACGGGCCAGGTCCTGCACCTGGAGCGACTGCAGGATGCTGAAAACAAGGGGTAACAGCTTCAAAGTTGTCTGGAAGGACGAGGGGTAATTGTTTCAAACTGGAAGAGGGGAGATTTAAATTATATATCAGGAAGAAATTTTTCACTCTGAGGGTGATGAGACCCTGTCCCAGGTTGCCCAGGGAAGCTGTGGCTGCCCCATCCCTGGAGGTGTTCAAGGCCAGGCTGGATGGGGCTTGGAGCAACATGGTCTGGTGGGAGGTGTCCCTGCCCAGGGCAGGAGTTGATACTAAATGGTCTTTAAGGTCCCTTCCAACCCAAACCGTTCTGTGATTCTATGATAAAACTGCCCAGGAAGTGGGCACTGCCTTTGGGATGGACTCATAAAGTTTATGAGGTATGTAACGTTTTATAAGTTATAAGAGTTTTTATGAGGTTTGGGTCCAAGTTCCTTCAGATCTTTGAAGGCATCTGGAGGATGCCAAGTCTGGGACGTTTGGTTGAGAGCTTTCCCCAGATCAGCTCCCTGCCCTCTGGCAGCGCTGAGAGATGGCTGCGCATCACTGCCACCACCCTGAGCCCAGCACTGGCCATCTGTCACTATCGTCCCCGCTTTCCCTGGCACGGGGAGGAATATCCACCAGCCCTCAGGTGGTACAGAGCACCTCTTTCTCCCCAGGGTTTGCTAAAAGATGTGTGGAACACCTGGAGCATTAGGGGATATGGTGCAGTGTGGTGAAAAACATCCTAAAATTCATTAAATTGGTATGTTTCAGAAAGCGTAAGAGCAGCAGCACGAAGGAGGAGTGCTGTAGTGCCTGGGCACTCGCTGCCATGTGGCTTGGGGACCTGTGCGTGCATAAACGCTTCTTCAGCAGCAAGCAGACTGAGCCAGGAAAGCTCTCCAGGAAACCAGAGAAGGCTGATGTTCATTTGGGATGGTGGAGGGGCTGCAGAGGGCAGGGCAGACCTCCACTTCCCCGGCTCACCACAGCCTCCCCGCTGTGTATCGCTGAAAAGAGAGTATGAGAAAAAAGGACTGGGTTTAGATGTGTAAATATATATTGGTACACGTATATATACGTGCGAATACATATATGCATATATGTTTGTATAAGTGTGTGTGTATGTATGCATATATAAACCACCTCTTCATTCTCTCTCTCTGCACACATGTATATGCACATATATATATATATACTTTTGTACATATATATATGCAGATGCATGTATGTTCCTCTGGCGTAGGCACAGGTCTCTTCCCGCCGTGTCCCCCAGGCTGAAGCAGAAGGACCCTCCAGGGTCCAAGCGTGGGGCTGGGATTGCAACCCAGCCATCCCTGTGGTCAATTCCGCTCCCCGAGCCGTCCGAATCCATCATCCTCCACCAACCGCCCGGGCCTCAGTTGTTTACAGATGCATCGAGAAGGAAGATCATCGTAGGAGTTGTTCAAAAGAACCCTGCCCAGAAAGAAATAGGAACCAAATGCTAAGGCAATCCCTTCTTTCTCCTTCGCTTACATGCCCATACGCAGAACAACACGGCAAGAGACTTCTCGACGAATTTACTGCAGAAAAAACTATTTGACAGTCTTGTACAGGAAATCGGAGTTATGTAGCGTCTTTTTTTAATTTAAGCAATATACACAAATCAAGTATATTTATTAAATCAATGTATAGTCATTTTTACAAGGAAGTGTAATTTAAAAACAGACATAAAAGATTTCTAAAGTAATGATACACATCTCTTTTGGACAAATGTTATTTCAGGGATTTATGATAATTCCTTTTCTGAAAGAAAAACGAAGCTAATTGAAACAAACTTTGTACTTTATATTAATGCCATTCGAATACAGTATGTGCTGCCAGTTATAAAGTGACATTGAAAGCTGATGCTGTTCTCAACAACACCATGGTTTCTCAGTTTTATGTACTTTTTAATTTCCTCTGTGGAAAATCTGTTCTTCATAAAAGGGCTGCTAAAGAAAATGTGGAAAAAGTTGATTCATTCCATATTTACATTCTTGCTAGTACCTGGAAATGAACCAATTACCAATGCAAGCCAAAAAAGAAGTTAGAAAAGTCATTTAGAAAACTCATCTTCCTACAGGCACTGCTTCAGAAGTGCCCTGGGAAAGTTCTGCTCTGATAGCAAACACCTTTCATCCTAATAAGATTTTGGATTCTCAGCCTTGCGGCTAGTGCAGCCTGTTCCTCGCCATCCCTCTGCGCTTCAGATCCTCCTTAGCTGGGGGCAGCTCTGGGGGCCTGGGGATGGGCCTGAACCCGTATCCCCAACCCAGAGACTCAAACTTGGACCTGAACATGAACTCGAAAAAAAATCCGAACGTGAACTCAACCCCAAAATCAACCCCAAACCAACCCCAAACCTGAACCCAACCCAAACCCAAGCATGAACCCAAACCTGCACCTCACCCTGACCCAAACTCAAACCTGAACCTGAACTCAACCCAAACCCGAACCCGAACCCAACCCAAACCCAAACATAAACCCAAACCCAAACAAAAACCCACCCCAAACCCCAACCCAACCCAAATCCAAGTCCAAACCCATCCCAAACCCAATCCCAAACCCCAGCCTACTCCAACCCAGGACATCCCAATTCTTGGGGATCCCAGGCAGTGCCAAGCCTGAAGCTGCCCCACGGCGCCTCTGGGGTACCCCGTCTGGAGAGCGCTGTTAGGGCAGCTGCTGCGTTAAGACTGTGGCTGTGTATTTTGCACCTGGGAAGGGCAAACTCTGGGTGCAACCAGCTCCCGGGCTCCAGCATCCTCCTGCTCCTTCACCCTCTGATTTTGTGAACACAGAGAGGACAAATTAAACAGCCAGCACTGATGCTGCTCTCCGCCTCCTGGAGGGTGAGGTGCTGCATAGGGACACCCTGCAAAGGGACCCTTCTGCCGGGCTCCTCTTCCCGGAGGAGCTTCGGGGCTTGGTGGGGCTCTGCGGTGGCCACCCCTTGCCCTCAGCCCAGCATATCAGGGCAGGCATGCTGGTGGCCGCAGGACAACGCCCTTCTCTCATTAAACCCTCATTAACGCCTGCACTAGTTTAAATCACAAAGTAAAATAACAATTGATGAATTGTTCAAAAGAGGAAGAAGAAGGAGGGCTGCTTGTTTTTAAAGCTGAATTTTGGCATCACTGACATCCCCCCTCTTGGAGTGGTGTCTGGTTTTCGGCCACCTTTCCCTATTCCACCCCAAAACCACCACCACAGCTGGCCAGAGATGCCTTGCCTAACCTCCAGCTGCTGCTGCCACCTCCAGCCCAAGAGACTCTTCTTTCTTTCCTTCTAAGTTGCACATAAGCAGATGTGACTTGCTAAAAAAGTCATCTCTGGAGAGGTTTTGTTTGTAGCTTCTTGCGTCTCCTGTTTGGTTACTCAGTTTTGCAGAAATACGCTTTTTTTTTCCTAGGACTGGGTTTAATAAAGACTTGATGTGGCGTCTGCGCGGTGCGGTCGCCCACGAGGTTGCTTGCTTGGGGCTTGCGTGGCTTTCAGTGGCGCTGGGACCGGGCAGGGGTTTATTAAATTCTGGTATAGGAAGAAAAGTAGAAAGTTGAATTTCCAGCACTAATACGATTTTTATCCTTTTTTTTTTTTTCCCTTTTTCCCCAGCCTGTTGGGTTTTTTTTGCACTTATATTGTGAGTTTCATTTCAAAAAGCAGTTTGATGGACACGGCGCGGTGCCGCTGCTCCTCATTACCAGAGAAAAGCCGGACTGCGGCGCTGCCGGCCCTGCTCTCCCCCAGAGAAAAGGAGAAGCCCTGTCCCACTTCTTGCTCCACAAACTGAAACATAACATCTGGAAGTGTGGATATAATGAGGTGGAAAGTTTTGCCTCTTGGACTTAGGTTTTCATGCAATATACCTGTAATCTCCGTTTGGGTTTATTTTGCCAAGGAAATAAACCCAGCATTGGCCGTCTGCGCCCAGTGCCCAGCAGCCCGGTTGCTGCTTCCCTGCTGCAGTAACATCTGGAGGACACAAAGAGGATTAAACCTCCCTCCTTGCAGGCGTTGATAAAACACTTAGCAAGAAACTTCCCATGTTCAGAAAACTGGGAAGAAAATATTCAACGTTCCCGAAGCAGGGGAGAAAGCAACTCCCCCATCCCGCCCCTGCCCTCGCTGCGGCGCCGAGGGGGCTGCAAACTCTCAAAGGGGGTTCATGGCCCCACAACCCGCCCAGGGTCCCAGCTCCTGGCATATGGCTCAGGGTGCAAACCCCTGCTCAGAACCCCCCGAGGTGTGGGCTGAGCCTGGGGAGGGATGCTCGGCGAGAGGCGGCGACGGAGCCGGGAGGCAGGATTGACCCATTGATCTGGTACCCGATTCCCACGGGCGCTGCAGCAGCAGCTGCACAATAAACACGGCACGAAGGAGATATACGAGCATTGATCCCATACTCATAATCTTTTGCACTTCCACAGGGCTTTTAGGGGGTCCCGGGGGGTTTATAAGCATTGCTGTTCATATTCAGAGCCCTTGAAAGAGCGACCGGCTGCGGCAGTCTCCCCAAATTCGTGAGAGCATGGCGGCCATTGGGCTTTTTCAAGTAGCAAAAATTAAAATTGCTTGATATGCAACAGGCTCAGCGGGTTCCCTGCTCCAAATCCTGTTTGTAAATACAGCCTCGTGTCCTCCTCATAGGAAGCAGTGAACGTGGAAGTTGGTTTGTGGTCTCCAATTAAGTTAGGATTGATTTTATTTTTTTTTTTCCCTACAGGCAGACTGAAGAAATATCTCTAGTTAAAATGACTTTAACCCCATTTTAAAGTATGCACGCTTATACTGAATTTAGTGCATAGGCTGTTTGTCTTGTTATTTTAAATTAACTAAAAAATCAATTGTGAAAAGCAACTTCCACGTACAGCTGCAGAAAACTGTAGGAGCTCCAATATCTGGTAGAACAACGGATCTGCAACACCTTAAATATTACAAGAGATTACATGAAACACTGAATAGGGAGGCTTTAAACTCACTCAGCTAAAATATACCACCATGGCATTGACTAAGTGGCTAAATATGGATTTCAGAATTAACATACCGTTGTATTGAAAATACTGATAAATGGAAATTCTTTCTCGTGAAGTGGTGGTTATAGCGGCAAGAGCCGGGGTGTCAGACGAGGCAGAGGGGGATGAGGAGCCCTGCGTAAATGAGACACAAGCATGTCAGCGGGGAAGAGCGCGAGATACTAATCGTATTGCAAAACTCAACCCTTCCGCGGAGCTTTGATAAAACACAATGTATTGATCAGCTACCACAACTGCTAATGAAATACAGTGTTTCTTCTAATCTTATTGACATATATATGTATATATACACTGAAACGCGACATACTTGCAAAAATGTGAGAGTGTTACATAATACCCACTAAGTGCCCTCTCAAAAGAAAACCCCCAAAACTATTTTTTTCTGTCCCCTAAACCTGACCTTCATTGTGGCGACATATATGGGCCCAGCTCTGCCCTCAGATATGCAAGCGCCATCTATTTAAGTGAGACTAACGTCAGAAAAGTTTCTTCCTGGGAATACCTTAGCCATTTTTCCAGACAATTTTATCCTTATCCTGTACTTCTGCAGCTCTCCAAAAGGAACCTTACTTTAAAATGTGGGGATGGCGTTGGCTCAGAAGCCTAGGAGGTGTGCTGCCAGCTGGCATCCCTGGCACGGGGACGGGATGTGACGCCACGGGGATGGGCTCCTCCTCCTCCTCCGCATCTCTCCTGCGTATCAATCCCAATTAATAAATTATCCCCTACTAAGCAAAATGAACAGCACCAAGCAGCCGCTGCTCTTTATTCAGCCCAGTTCAGGCATCTGCCCATGTTTCCTTTGCTTCCCCACCCCTTCCATTACCGCCTGCTCGTCCTTAGTGCTTCGCTATGTACTTTTAATTTCCAGCCCTCACGTTCCTCCTTCGCAGCTCCTTCTGCCCATTTCCATAAAGCCGGGCTTAGAGCGCAAAATGATTATGTGGCTTTTTGGAGCTATTTCTGCCTGGTCTTATCAAAGTTTTCAGGAGACAGGAACCAGGTAATATGTAGGCTAATATGGTCTTTCAGTATTAGGACTGACAGATGAAACGCTGTAATATGTTTGCAAAATTTAATGAAAGGAGAAAAGCAAATTCTCAGATAAGCAAGGAGAGCCGCGGTCCAGGCTGCCAGATGTGCAGCATCCCCAGCCTCGCACCGTCCGGCTGCGTTTTTCCCCTGTATTTTACATCTCAGTAAGGGTGTAGGTTATACACGGGATTTATGTGCTGGCTTTTGTTTTCATTTTGATTTATTTATGATTAGGCTATGAACTGAGTTACTGCAAAATGTCTGCTATATGCCATTTGGATATATCGCTTCTAGTATTTATTGTATTTTTTGCTGAACCAGGATTACATACACTGATATAAAAAAATTGACAGGAAATCAATGTGGCTTAGTGTAAAATATCTTGACTGTAAAGATTTTTTAGCTATATCAAACATTCACTCGCTGTACAGTGTGTTTACTGTATCTTGAGGCTGTTCCCTTGACATGACGATTGTACTAATTGTCCAAGTATTTGATTTAATTTGCAGTGGGAGCCAGAAAGGGGCATACAGTTTCTACTTAAGGGATTTCTGTTTGAGTTCAGGGGAAGAAAATGCTGTGTACATAGGCAACCGCAGGATATAATCCCTTCCATAAATTTGACAAGACCAATCCAACCCCCGCAAGGCTGCTTTCCTCTCCTCCTCCCACGTTCCCCCATGCGCACACGTGTTTGTGTAGCTGCTGCAGAACGTCATTCTTCTCATCAAGAAAACAGAAACCCCATTTCAAAGCCAGTTACCTCTGAGACGGTTCACAGGTGTTTTGTTCTTGGACCAGGGATGTCCTTCAGCCTGTCTAGGTCCTTTTCCTGATGGGGCTGCAGAGCCAGCGTGGCCTTCCTGGGCTCTTGCCCCTGCCCAGCTCTTTGTACTTTGTCCTCCTCCACCATGGCCTGCCAGGCGGAGATGACGACATCTCTTGAAGGCGATGTCTAGCTGAGCAGGGCTTGCCACGGTTGCATGGAGGTCCTGCAGCAGAACTGGACATGTTCCTGGGGAGCCACTTGGAATGCTGCTTGCTTCCCTTCATGGCCATCCCATACTGGTGGCCCATGGTTACCTTGTGGTCATGGTGTTGGTCCTTTACGTACCTTCTCACCTAGTTTACACAGGAATCACAATATGACATTCCCCTTCTCCAGCCCAGCCATGTCCTCCCGGTGAATGTCTTCCTACTCCTCTAGGGCAGCCAGGTCCTCATGCTGAAGGTCGTCCTCTCAATGAAGGCCTCCATCCTCTGATTGAAGCAAGCTCTTCTGTAGCATGACGTCAAATGGACATGTGGGCTGGTTACACTTACCCCATTTTCCTTGTTGAATGAACCACTTACCTCACCAAGAAAGGTACATGTCAGGTGAGAGTGAACATATCTCTTCCTGGTAAAACCATGGTGTGTTTTACCTAATAATCATTTGCTTAATTATGTTTCTTACCAAACAATGTCCAAAGACTTGCACTCTGTGGAGGGTACAAAAATGCTCTGCAGCTGCCTATATTAGGTTTTTTCCTCTATCTCTTCTTAGCAGTAACTTATGAATTCTCTGTGCTACAAACATTTTGTATCACATCGAGGGTTTTCTGGAAATCCCTGCGATTCTCTGTGCTGGCTCTTTCCCCGCACCGTACTGGGGGGAGATGATCTGCAGCCCCTTTCACGGCCCCAGGGAGGGACAGCAAAGATGGGGCACCTGGGAGCACTTCCACAAGTGCAAGTGCTAGGGACCGCTTTAACGGGGAAAAAAACCAGAGCAGTTTTACATATGGCAAAGAAACAAAGAAAAAAAGTAATCAAGCTTAATTTCTGTGCTATGCAGCAACGTCCAGGTGATGAGAAAGAGAGTTCATGCGATGAAATTAAGGGCAAATAAATTTAAAGCAATCAAAGGACATACTTCTCCAGCTTTTGAAATGCAGCAGAGTGCAAAAGCTGTGCCAGTAATTTCATATATACTAACACCACATGGCATAACCATTCAAAGCCTTTTTGAAAATGCTCAACTCCTCTAGTAAGTACTAGATGAGATCTGCAAGAGTGTATCTAGTAAAACTTTCTCTTATTCCCATAAAAATTGTTTGTTTCTACAGCAGAGTAAAATCTGCTGCTATTTTGCAGGAAGAGAAAGCACAACAGATGTTGTCTGAGCTTAGGAACCGCGTGCATACAAAAGTTGCCTTTATTAGAAATATATGATGCCTTAGATATCTTTAGAGCTTCAGAAAATGCCACAATATCAGTCCCTACCTAGATGTCTGCATGCATGACTGGCTACATGGTACTCTTTTAGCCAGCAATTAATTGCATCTGCAACACAGACCGGCACTTTTTAAATCTATCCCATAATGTTTGACTCCAGGAGGATGCAGTCGGGCTTTTTAATAAAGAACTGAATTCATAGTTCATAAATGGAAATACATTTCGCCGTTCAGTTCATTTTTGGAAGATCAATATTCCGGGTGTTAGGAAGATTTGAGATCTGGTTCGTCTGAGAGCAGTGGGATGGAAACCAGGAGCTGCCACTGGGTTTGGGGGAGAGCGGTGATGTCCTACCTGGGCTAACGGGTGGGGATGGGGAGCAGGGGAGCAGTAGGACCCCCCTACACCCCCACCAGGGGCTGTCCTTGGGGCTGGGGCTCAGATAATGCTGTCTGGGGGCTCAGCCCAATTAAACCTTCTCCTGACAGGCTGGAGCTCCCCAGGTTGCCCAGAGAAGCTGTGGCTGCCCCATCCCTGGAGGTGTTCAAGGCCAGGCTGGATGGGGCTTGGAGCAGCCTGGTCTGGTGGGAGGTGTCCCTGCCCAGGGCAGGGGGGTGGAACTGGATGGTCTTTAAGGTCCCTTCCAACCTAAATCATTCTGATTCTATGATTCTATTACAGCAAGGCAGCTGCATATATGTTGCACATCCATATGGCAAGGCTGTGAGCACCTATATATTTAGAGATGCACACGTGTGTGTGTGCACACGTGTGTGTGTGTGTATTCTGGGATGGGCAGAAGCAGCTTTTAACGGGAGGTGGGGGCGTGAGACGCTGCTTTCCCAAGTGTTTCCCTTGTTTAAACAAACCTTTGCTGCTATGGCACCGCGTGTCCTGTTTCAATGGACACCGTGGCTTTGGAGCCCAGCTAATATGAGGTTAATTGTGAAAGCGATCGCGCCGTGATAAAAGAGCGACGTGTTTCCCCTCTTGGAGCAGCACCGGCTTCGCGGCTGACGCCTCACTCTCCTGTTTGGATAGAAATGAGCAGAACAATTCCAATATTTCAAACATCACTCAGGCGGCTGGCGGCCCCGCCGCTCTAATCGCTGCCTGCTAAACCTGCCTTTGGTCACTAATGCATTCAAACATTGCTAATGACACGGAGGTATGACAAGATAAGAACGAGCTCATAATGAATGACTCCACAAAAGCAAAGTGGCAAAAGTAATTATAGACTCGCCCGGGCGGCTGGCCCCGGATGGTCGCAGACATCAAATTTCATGTACCGCTAAAACACCACCCAGATAACCTCGTGTTCGGCGGGAGCCGGGGCTGTATCACCCGTGTAACTCAGCTGACATTCGCTGCTGTTAACATGAAACAATTTGCAGAAAAGAAATAACTTCCATTTCCCTCAATTAATTAGACAAATTAATTAAACCGCTCTTTGGTATTCGGAATCTATTCCCTATTGAAGAATGGGATGCTGCAGAGATTTTGTTAAATGGTTCAGAGAAGGCTTATTAACCCTGAAATGAATTCTATCAAACCCTATAAAGCACCAACTTCAAGTGCATTTGCGGAGAAGAAAGCTTTTCAAATCAGATAGGAAAGCTACAAAAGTGCTGAGTATTATCATAATCTGGCTAGTGTTTAATTTGACACTCTTATGTCAAGATATTAGAAGAGAATGAGCAAACAGTCTGATAAATATGTACTTAAAGAATTACAATCCTTATAATCAGTTAATTTCTCTTTATCTTATGATACCCTTTTCCACAGAAACTTGTATTAGAAAATTTAGATTACGGGATAATTAGATTACAGGATAATTCTGAGAGCTCTGAAAACATAAAACACTTGTCTTCCTTTAAATGCAGAAGTTGTGTTTTATTGTACAACATTTTAATAGCAATATCATCCATGCCGTGACATTGGATTGTCTCCTGCAGTGACTGATACCATCAGCTCCCCCACCGTAGGCATCTTCTCCTTTCAGCCCAGCAGTGCCCAAGTACAGGGCCTGATCCTGGCACCACAGCCCTGGCACAACCAGCTTTGGGCCACCTCCCAGCCTCCGCCCAAGCCCAGCTCTGCTGCCAGGCACAGTGGGGATGGGATGGGGATGTATTGGGTAGAGGATGGGATGAGGATCGGACAGGGACA
Source organism: Chroicocephalus ridibundus (assembly GCF_963924245.1). Taxonomy (NCBI): domain Eukaryota; kingdom Metazoa; phylum Chordata; class Aves; order Charadriiformes; family Laridae; genus Chroicocephalus; species Chroicocephalus ridibundus. The sequence goes on from NC_086289.1 coordinate 67,338,398, forward strand.
GGGATGGGATGAGGATTTTCACTGGGATGCATGGTGGATGGTGGTGGGATGAGGATGGGACGGGGATGTACTGAGACTTAGGATGGGGATGCACCAGGGATTGGGATGCACTGGGGACAAGATGCACCAGGATCAGGATGGGATGGGGACAGGGACAGGACAGGGATGAGCACCAGAAGCTTCCACGATGGGCTCAGCCCAGCCAAACAGGACCACGTGAGACCCATGAGTCATAACTGCATCTCTCCTGCTGCCCCTTGGTCTAGACAGGGTTTTAGGTGCAGGAGCAACCACAGGAGAGGGGTCAGGGCTCGGAGTGATCGCTTTGCCTGTCCCCGTGTCCCTCCGTCTTCTCATCCTGCTCCAGCTGAGTGCGGCTGGGGAGGCTCACCGAGCCAAACCCCACTGACTGCCTTATTGGCTTCCTATGGAAGGTTTACATCTTGGACGTCTCAGTGCCAAGGCCAGTGGGAACCCTAAAAATTATTTAAAGCTTATTTGGATGCCAAAGGGGAACCTGTATTAGCAAAGCTGTTCCTCAGCCACAACTCGGGGAATCATGCTGGAGTCATCAATGTCTGTAAAAAGCTTTGTAAGAACTACTTGCTGTTAAAGTTGTGCAGCTTTTTGTAGAATATAGCATATAAGAAGAAATATTATATGGCTCATTTAATAAATTGAAATATTTGAGCATTTGTTGTGAACGCAGACTTTCTCCTGTACATGTATTTTGAAGATAGTGCAGAGATTTATCTCCTTCCATCCGGAGAGCTGGTATGATTAGATTAAAAACTAATTTATTATGACACATCTTGGTGCTTTCTTCTTAAAACCGTGTTGCATTGAAAAACAGTGCCTGTACAAGGGAGGGAAAACTTGGTGGAGCTGGTTTGTGTGACCTGCACCATGGGGCAACAGCCATGCTTGGGCACACGCCTGAGAGGGTTTTAAGGCAAAAATCCTAATCGGAGAGGCTAAATGCTTAGCAGTGTTAAAGGCTGCAGGATATGACCCAGCGTAGAAACAATAGCCAGCCCAGAAGAAATGAGTTTATTATCTGGTCTAAAGGGATCCTATTGACTTGCTGAAAAAAGTCATATTTAATATTGAAGTATAACTTTTAAAAACAGAGATGCTGACTCTATAAAAATGTGCTCTCGAGCTCAGACCTTGACTCCAAAGTGTAATCCAGAGTTTTTTTATAGCCGTGCTATAAATCATCAAAATTAAATGTTTGCATTAGCAGTGCCGGGAGAAGCCTATGCAGAGCGGTGGGGATGCGTCACCCAGCACAAAGCGCAGGAATTACAGAAACCTTCGGATGGCGCCTGCCAGAGGGAAGGTGTGTGACCAGTGTATGCTCCGATTTGTACCGTTCACTGCCCTTTCTCTGTGGCTTTTCCCCCGGTGGGGCAGCCAAGGTGTGGGGGAGCCCCTGGTTCCCATGGGTCCCAGCACATCCTCCCCAAGGACCGCATCCCGTGCTGCCGGGGTGGGTGCTACGGGGCGAGCCAGGCCCCATGGGTGGTAGAGCGGGACAGCGGGGGGTTGCCCAGGCTGGGGGCTCAGCAGGACATTGAGGGTAAAAAGGGAAAGGAGGCTTTTTTCACCACTTCGCATTGCGGGCACCAGCAGGCTGGCTGCCACCAGCCCCTGGCTCTGCCTTTCTCAGCCATTCCCTTGGCACCGGTCATTGGAGTAATATCATCTTTTAGTGAGTAAATAGCCAGATCCTCCTCGCCAGCCTGGCCCCAGGAGGTTTTGCAGCCCAGCCCTGGCCAGCAGAGGATTTTCGGCACTGTCCTGCACATGAACCCTTTCCCATGTGCTGCCGAAAACGCTCTCCGGAGTCCGGCCAGCCAACCTGTTAACATCCTCTCCTTCACACTCCCGCAACGAGCCAGCTGCTTTGCCTAGGAAAATACAGCTGGAGAGGTTTATAAATAGTAAATTAAGGCTTGCTTCAGCCACTCCAGCTGGGCAACGTTATAGGAGCGAGTAATTCATCACCGGGGTGTCATCCCTCCCTTGATGTACTGCCCACCGGCACCGCGCCGGCGCGCGAGCCGGGAAATCATCACTTCGCACCGCTCGCCGTAACCACTTACTAATTTCGCGTTTAAGTCTTTTTTCAGAATTAATTTTGCAAAGATAATCTAACTAGCTGGGGAAGTGTCGGTGACAGACCGCTCACAGAGAAGCAGGCAGCTCTGGGCAGGCTTAAGTACACCCTTCCCGGGGAGGAGCGGGCGCTGCAGGTGACATTACGGGGACAAACCGCCGCACACGAGCGAGCTCTGTCTCTGCCGGCCGGGAGGGGATGGAGGATGCAAGAGATGAGCCTGGACACCCGACGCATCCCCCTGCTGTGGCTGTGCTTCAGGGAGAGGGGAGAGAGGGGCTCGGTCCCTCCATCTGGCATGCATCAGCCTGGGGTCTCCTGGGCACGTATCCGTATCAAAACTCAATTAGAAAGAGACCTGGATGTGAAGGACTATTGTATTTCAAGTATTTTTATAATTAAATCTGGGAAGGTGTAGCAGGGTATTTATGAAGGGCCTTCAGAGAACATTGCCTCGTGCACAGAGGAAGCGGGTAGAAGAGTTTATCTGATGTATGGTTATATCATTTTCACAGACCACAATAGAAAAGAAGCTCAGTTACGGGTCAGGATCTCAAATGCACATCGTAGCAACCCTACACTGCTGCTGGTTAATTGTATCCTACCCCATAGTCTCTAGCCAGAGGTTTCACCCCAGGAGCTGGCAGGGTGCGATGGGGACCCCCATCCTCATCTCCCAGCCCGCATCCCCACGGGGCAGCCCGCTGGGTAGCACGGTGCCTTCCCCTTGGAAACCATGGGGTTTCGGCTTTGTGCTGCTCCTCTTGAAGTCCTGTCCTCGGAATAAAAGTTATTTCTTTTCCACATCCCTGACTGAATTATTTCCTACTTGCAGAGCTGCTACCTACAGGATATAATCATGCGACGCAGTAAATCATTGCGCTGTGTCAAACTGCAAGTGGTTTTGGAGTCAGATCCGGAGTTTAAATCTACGTCTGACTGTGTATTTTATCTCAAATGTACTTTTTAATTTGTCCATCTGAAATTATCTAAATTTAAGGGGTATCCAGCAAGAAGAGGAAAACTTTTTCTAAGTAACTGTGGTTATTTTTCTGCCAAAGTCCCTTTGCAAGAAATCTCAGCCCCGGCGCTGAAGCTGTAGGATTGTGCATCCTTCTGCAGGCACCAACGCTCGTTTGCTTTGCCCGTGTGAAAACCTAGAGTATACATACAGAATTTACATCTGCAAATCGCATTTCTGCTGTTTGCCGCGCGTAGGTATATATATAAAATTTAATCCCCATCATGATTTTAATAATTTTTATAAATTCGCTTCTATTAAAAAGCCAGAGTGATGGCTATCTCTAATCATCCAAAAGAGTGGGTGCTTTAATATTCTTGATAGGAGGTGATTACTGGATGTGCAGATGTGCCCTCCTTTGGCGGCTCTGTGATGGAGACTTTACCCCCATGCGGGGCAGAGGTGGGGAGGGCAGTGGCGAGGGGATGGGGAGGGACGAGTCCCGCGGCCCCGTCCTTGGGGCTCCCCTTGCCGTGGGGGGTGGCGGGCAGGGGATAAGGAGGGCTTAGCCAGCCCACCGCGGGAACGCAGCAATTCAGTCCCCAAAACAAGACGTCTTGGCGGTTTCTCGTCTGGCTCTCCGGAGCCCAGCTTGCGAGGCACAGCGGGGCTGGCGTGCTTGCTGGCTTGTTCCCCGCGCGCTCGTGGGGCCGCCTTTGCTATTACGGAGCTGCCAAGGCAAGGGCTTTGCGCGGGACTTTCGCTGGAGTGACATTCATGCCTCAGAGTTCGCATTGTCTTCGGAAAATAATCCCCACTTCATAATTCCCCCCGTCATTTTATTTTTAAAGACGCGGGCCTTTCCTGCAGCGCCAGGGGACGGGGAAAGGCAGCGTGGCTCACAGAAGCTCTCGGGCAGCCGGCGCTCTGGAAGCCCGGCTCTGCCGGCACCGAACCCCGGCGCCGGGGCCTCGTCCCCCCACTTCACGGCGCGGGCACCCTGCGGGCGAGGGAAACCACAGGTCATTATTTCTAAATTCACACATTAAAAAATAACACGGAGCCAGAAGGGAATATCTTTAAACCACAAACGCCAGAAATAACAATTGTATTAAACTGCATTCATGAATACATAATAAAGTTCAATTTGCCATTATTTATCATGTTACTTAAAGTTAAATTGAATTTATGATACAAAAGAAAAGATTTTTGTGCTTTTTTAAAAATAATGCAAAACCTTTCATGCCGTTCACAAAGCATTTGTATTAGCACCAGTGTATACAGATTAATTTATTTATTTTTGTTAAATTATCACTGCTTCCCATTGTTCCTTCATCCTCGGGGACAATCCTTATTCTTTCATGTATTTTTTAAGAGCTAAAGAGGCACATAGACAAATAACGCATTGCAAAGTCGCAGCGGTTTTGGTCGTCTTCGTTTTTGGAGTGCTGGAAGAAGTTAAAACCCAAGAGCCGCAGGAGGCCGTCTTGTTGGCGTTGGTGTGCCGGGGCAGGGCCCAGGAAAAAGGGAGGCATCAAAATAGAGCATCTCTCCGCTGTGAGATCCCTAGGAGGGTGGAGAGCGGCCGCAAACCTTTTGCCACGGTTCACGCGCGCACCTGAAATAATGGAAATGAAAGTGTTTGAGCACGAGCTGCCTTTTGCCCACTCTGCGCAAATATTACGTGTTTCTCGAGCAGGAGCTGCACGCAGGGAGCACGTCGCCTTGTGCAGAATAAAGAGCAAATGCCAGCAAAAGCTTTCCTCCGCTCGCCTCTGCTGAATGCGCTCCTTATCGCCGTGTTTTGTGCGCTGGCCTAAAATAATCATTTGTGAATAGAGCTCTAATTACATTATAGCTAATCCATTTTCCTCTCTGAAGCTGGTAGTCAACAGTTTATTCTCTCACCTCAAAGATGAAACCGAATGTCAATTTTCAAGATAACATTGACATGAACTTATGTATCAGGCAAGTAGACAAATACCATTATAATCATTTATAATCCTTTAAAGCTGTGACTGAGAAGTGGCATTTGGACTGGATTTAAACTTGGCGTTGTCCGTGCAGAAGATTAACCGCTACATAAGACTTTGATTTCTGAATATTGCCCATTAGAGAGTTTTTACATAGGAAATTGAAGTATTATATATAGTTTTAACGTGGTTAACAGAGTCTGACACAAACAATAACATTCCAACTTCAGTTAATTCTTTCACATCCCATTTACAGCCAGGAAAACTGCCTTGTCGTCCAAAAAGCACCCCAGTAGGACTTTGAAGATTATTCCTGCTTGACGGGAATTACGCGTCCCAAGTTCATTTCTGCAGTTGCCGATCGCTATCGGGTGCTCTCCAGGAGCTGCTCTGCATTAGCCAACGCGCTGTTTGTGCAAACAAGCCCAGGTCCCCGGGGGCCAACTCTGGCCCAAGCAATGTGCATCCACTGCCTGGGCCAAGACTGCCTCTCCTAGGAAAGGCTCTCGTTGTGGAGGCTGTGGGGCAGAAGTGCCACGGGAGGATTCTGCTGTGGTAGGGGGGTGGGATGGGTTCCCCACATAGGATCCCTTTGCATCTTGGTGCCTCAACACTTCAACAAGGCTTGAAGTCCTTCAACAGTGCTTCAACCAGGACACTGGGACGGCTCCAGGTGGGTTCCTGGGGGGGTCATTCATGTAGCTATGAGCGATGAGGTGGGACCTTATGGATATGGAGCCTGCTGGGAGAAGGAAAGAAACGGTCATAGTGCTCCGATGTTTAGAGTTCATCCTTCCAAAATGCTTTACAGAGACCGATGGCAGAAACCAGTGCTGACAGCTGATGAAGGAAAGGCTTATTTGGTGACATCGGATTTTCTTGTTGGCTTTTGTATTAAATCTATGACTTACAAACATTGCCCGCGCAGAGGTAAGGAGCCAAAGGCCAGCAATGAATGATGCTGCGACCCTTGGAGCACAGGGCTGGATGCTCCCGGCCCTGCATCTGCTCCAGGGAACATAATAAACCCCGGGGTCACACTTACAGAGCTTCCAATAGGAAATTAGTAATTAGGGTTTAACACTTTTTATTGCCGCTTGTTCCTGAACATCAGAAGGATAGAAAGGAAGTTAAAATGGTGGTGCTTGCTGGAGTAAGAGGAGGAAAAAGGAAGTTTGGACAAGTGAGAGGTGTAAATGCTCATTTACTGTAAGTGTTTTAGATGTTCTCAAAGGCACAGGAGCCAGATCACCTTTGGCTTTTGATGTGGGCTGGGCACAGACCTGCCCTCAGAGCCTTTGAAAAGTTTAAGGCGATTTTCATGTGTAATTCACACTGTTTTCAGGATTGTGCCTGTATTTGAAGCCTCTCCCCAGTCAGTGACTGCAGGCAGGTCCCACACGTGCAGAACTGCCCAGCCGAGTTCAGACGGGGCCGTTTTGGGCACTGGAGGAGACGAGGGGTGCGTGACCCACCCAGGGCTGTGGGTGCCCCCACCCCGCGCTCCCCTCCAGCCCCCCAGCCCGGAGACCTGGGTGTCTGCAGAGCCTGTTGGAGGCACATTCCAGCCCATACAAACAGCTTGCTGTCATCTGGGTTCAATCTAGTGATAAATGGGCTCCAGAAGTTTTTGAATATTTGTATAAGACCGCAACGCTTCTTATCAAAACATTTCCCATTATTATTTTCTAGTCTTTCCTCCATCCCCAGCTACCTCCTCCTTCCCTTCGGTGTACTGCAACGCCCCAGCCATTAGCAGTGCTATCATTTTTTCTCTCCACATGGGAAATACAAGAGAGATTTCCTCTAAAGAGGGTAGCCCAAATCCTCCCAGGGCTCTCAACCCATCCTCCATCTGCGGTCACACAAGTGTTTCCTCTCGGGCATTATCACTTGGAAATGAAAGAATGTGAACACGCCAGGCTCATTTGTTTTGTGTGCTTAATTTCTTCGTAGGTTTGTGTAAGTACTTATCGTCTTCTCCTTGGAAAATAATGAAAGACAAATGTGTGTGCGAGACGCAGGCTTAACAAATGGGGCTGCCTTCCGAAAATGTGGTCCATGAAATAAATAGGGAAATAAAGAGCATCACCGGTGCCTGTGAGAAGGGATGCTTCCAGCAAGCACAAAAAGTTATGAATACAGCTAAAATCAACACTACCCCATCATCAATATTCATATAGGCCAGACAAAACATTTTATACTGTAGCTGCTCATAAATCAGACAGAGAAGAGGGGAAAAGGCAAAGAGAAAGGGGAAGATATAAAGGAAGAAATATCTGGGGGACGAAGGGATGGTGAGAGGGGACTCAGCTCATTCAGGCTAACATCTGCTCGGTCTGAAGTGGAACCACCTGTTAGTTTATTAAATTGTACAATTAATTTATGTGGAAGGCAGGGAAGACTATACCTCATCAAAAATCTTCCATTTTAACCCCATCCTCCAAAAGCGAGCCGGGTAAAGCCAGCCGTTCCTGCCGCGGATGCAGGGCATCATCGTTTTCACGTGAAATGATGGAAAGTCTCCAACATCTCCCTCCAAGGCGCCCATCACCCCATTGGGTGCTGACAGACGGCATCTGCTCTAAACAGCGTATTCTTTTGCCACAGGGAAGTAATGAGACGGCTTGCACACGCGTGCTGTTGTGTAAAGCCGATTCAGCAGGAACTCCTCAAAGCCCTCCTCCGCCTTGGCCCGGCGTTATGAAAAGTTTCCATCTTTAATGTTTCTGCCGCTGGCAAATTTCGTGTGAGGCCAAGTTTTAATCAAAAAGGAGCATTAATTTGTATGGCGGTAACGATAAGTCAACTTCTCTACCCTCCCTGCTCCTACGCTACCTCCTGCCACCCGCCAGTTGGGCGGCTACCATCTCTCTGCTCCCCCAGCAAGAGAGGGTGGGGATGGCAGGGCATCTCTAGGAGGGACCTCAGCACCCTGAGCATGGAAACCACCACCAAAACACATCCCCGAAGTTTGTCTCCAAAATGCTAACGGCCCCACGGCAGCAGGGAAAAGGCTTTTGCAGGAGAGGCTTCGTGCCGGCCGCTTGCAGCCCTGCTCTACGGCGCTTACCCATGTCAAAACACTTGAATTTTTTGTTATCAAAGAAAAAAAATATAAACATTTTAAATAATTTATTTCAGCCATGTATTTTGGAACGCATCCTAACAGCTCCTCCCTGTAAGTCCCTACCAAAGGAGGGTCCGGAGCCCTGGCGGGGGACGTGTGCCTTCCAGGCTTGCAGGATCGGGCTCCAATTAAGCGCAATGCTCTCCAGATTTGGTTCCCATTATTGTCTTCCTTTGGCATGACCGGCTGGAGCACTTGAATTGGAAAGGTCCCAGAATCTTCAGTCTCCTAAAATATTTTCAATAACGTTGAGAGCAATTTTCCTTAGAGCATGTAAGGATTTCAGCGGAGGAGCCAACTTTCCCAGAGGAATGATCCAATTATGAGGACTGGATGCTCTTGTCAATCTCTCCCTCAGGGACGCGGAAAATCAAAATTATGATTTATTTTTTTTAATGTGACAGTGAGCGTAAAGGCAGAAATCTAAGCCATGCCGTTATCTCCCCAGGCACCCCCCGCTCCCTCTGCCTGATACTGTTAGCTAAAAATACCGACTCGTTTCAGGCAGAACCTCCTTAAATTCTGCTCTAATGACAGCGCCGGCAGGACCCAGCCCTCGGTGCAGTGCTGAATTATGACTTTTTAATGGTGACCTTTGCATGTAAAAATTGAGTCAAAATGACTCCGGCTTTTGCTAATGCAACGAGAGGGATGCGGTTCGAACCCAGGGGTTTGCGTTCGGTAACAAAGGCGGGGAAAGGCAGCAGCAGTCCCCCAAAAGCTAAAAATAGTCCCCACGGGGTGAGGGCAGCGGAGGAGCTGGTGGCGGCAGGGGGACGGGTGAGTAGGGAAGCCGGTGTGCCTTCGCACGGGGTGCTGCAGATATCCCCAAGATGCTGGCCATGGTGCATGCCGGCCAAGGTGGGACGGAACCCCGATGGGCTCGCTTGCACCCCAACACCCACAGCCCTCCTCCTCCCGTCCACCCCATCCCTCGGCGTGCACCCTGTGGGGGTGCAGGGATGCGGGGATGCAGTTTGCCGACCCCGGGGGGAATTGTGCAGGGAAGAAGGAGCTGCCATTGTACGTGGGGGCGGCGGGGGGCCTTTGTCCCCACGGGGCTGCCTGGCTCCCGGGGCCGGCGTGCCGAGATCAAGGGGTGGGCAGTGGGATCTGCAGCAGCCACGCGCCGCCCGCTCCCCCTTAGAAGTTGTTGTTGCTATGGGGTCTATTGTTGCCAGCTTTCCCCCAGCGCTTTACATCCTGCGCCTTGCTTTTTCACAGGGCGAACAATAATGCAAACTCTTTTTGCTCCCATAGTTGCCTTTTCAGGATTTTTACCCCTTCTTGCAACCTATTATGAGCGATAACTGCACAATTCTTCAAGACATTTTCCACCACCAGCTCGTACCGCGTCGCTTGCCAGCTTATTCTGCCCAAAAAGCCCAGGAAAATATGCATATCTGGGGACGTTATAAATTACCTGATGTGACATCTCTAACTCTGCAAAGATTCGTCTCTGGCTAATGAAGCTGTCAGGGGCAGGCACCGTGCCGATGCCGCCCTGCCACGGGTGCTGGCCCACATCCAGCACAGCGCCTGCTATTCCCAGCCCAAGCCAGTGATCCCACGGGAGCAGAGGAACAGGATCCAGCCCTGGCATCTCCCGGCATCACCATGCCATGTCCATCTTCCGGCTCTTCTGTATCTCCTTGGCAGAAAAACGGCTGAAAAGCAAACCCCTTTGGCTTCATCTATTAATTCCTTGGGGTCATACCACAATGGGAGCAACCAAAGATCCTCCCCGGGTACAGCCTCAAGCCCCTGCAGATGCCATATGTGCTTTTTCAGGGCTCTGGGGAAGATGATATGTATGGAGGCTGGAATAAGTTCAATATTGTGCCAGGGCTAGGGGCAGGGTCCCTCGCCAGGGTGGCTCAGGCTGCCAGCCTCTCCCCAAGCCAACCAGCCCGACCCAGGGCAGGGGCAGGTCCCTGCCTGGGGACGGGCAGCATCATCCCAGTGGTTATTTCCCATGCCCTTTGGTCAGGTTTCGCAGCCAGTGCCTTTCCAGCAGTGAGGAAACATCCCGGGGAGCAGGACATTTCTGCTGTCAGGCCCGCTCCTGGGAAGCTTCCCCCCGGCAGCACCCGACCTCCCGCCCCAGCAGCAGGATGCTTCTTGCATCCTCCGAGATCCGCCTTTCACAAAACCCATTGTAAGGGACAAATGGGATTGATTCCCCGTGGTGGAAGGTGATCCTTCCTGGTGATACAGGCTGGTCTCTCTCAGCTCAAAATCAAGTTGTATAATTGCTTAAATGGAAAGTGATATTCATGTTTAAATAAATTATTGTGTTGGTTTAAAAATTTCTAATGACGAAGAGCAAGTGGACTGTTGAATCGGCGTGCCAGATCGTCTGGTTCATAATGACAAATGTTTTAATTAAAATAATTCTAATTAAATGGATGTCAAAAAAATGTTTCAGTTCGGAACGCTCTTCACAACCTCACATCATATCCTATCAGACGACGGGCCACATGACAAAACAGAAAATAAACTGAGACCTTTAGGCAAAATCCCCTCAAAGACGCAGTGGCAATTCCCTGGCCGTGTGTGACATGATCCCTGCGGCCGGCGGCGCAGCGGAGCCAGCTGTCACCCCTGCCCCAACGAAAGCCACTATTAGTGCTTTAATAACAGCCAGCCGACGCGTACGTACAGCGCTTCGCCTCCCCTCGCTCTCTGCAAACGTTAATGCATTTGCAAACCCCACGTGGTCTAGAGGAGACGGGAATCGTCGCTCTCACCCAGCACTCAGGCCAAGGCCTCCTCTCCTCCCACCCAGGCTGTCTCCAAAGTTGGGGTTTGGATGCTGGATAACACGTGGCTGGTACTGTCTCCCCCGACTGTTGGTTCTGTTAAGGAAAAAACAATGCAAGCAGGCTGCGCCCGTTTCTGCACAGTGGCTGCAGCGTGGGTTGCCACTCTGTTTCTAAAGGGATCTTTTTCCTTTGAAACGCTGGTGTTGGGATGAGCGGTGAGGCAGGAGGAGCAGCTGGCTGGTGCGCCGGAGGAAGCTGTGGCTGAGTCTCCCCGCGCACCCGGGGGGCCCCGTGCGTCCAGAAATGCCGCAGGAGGGACATCGACGGCAAGGTCCCTGGGACATCTTTAAACTCCACTATATGATCCAAAAGTAATATAATAGGATCTGGGGCCAGTTGTCACTTCCTCCATCCGACCCATTTCATTTAACATACCACGAGTACTTTCGGAGCGGCCCCTCCAGGCCCCCGCGGGGCTGTAGGTGAGCATGGCTGGAAGCATCCCATGGGCTCCCCCCTCCTCTATCCCACATCCCACATCCCACCCCGAACCAGGCAATGCCGCTCCGCCAGCAGGGCCAAATGTTGTAATTGGATCTTAATTACACAGCTCTCCGAGAGGTTATTTTTATTTCTTTGTTTGTTAATGCAATTATTTAGCTGCCCTATTTTAGCCTTGACCTTGCAGGAAGAGGGTATTTTCCAGTCAGCATAATGCTTTATCTTTGAAAGCTACAATCAATAAGGATAATTAATGATGCCTGCTGCAATGATAGCCTCAGCAATCATTATACCACATTAATCCCTGCAGTCAGACTGGGGTCAAGGCCATCTAAATCATTCACCTAGGGGTGGAGAAATTCAAATAATTTACCAATTTAAATCCGAGGAAACAAATCTGACTTTATTTTTCAAAGCCATTTAAACCGTTACATTTTTAAGCGGCCACAGCCCATTGCAGACGTGCTTTTGCAGGAGCCCTGGACACGAAGCAGTGCAGCCCGTGATGCTCCTCATGGGAAACCAGGTCCCCTCATGGGGACAGCAGTGGGGATGTGCACCAGGGACGTGCCACACGTGCCACTGGTTTCTCCTCGACCCTGGTTTCGCTGTCAGGATGAGCGAGGGTCAGGGGACCGGCCGCTCGGTATGAGCACAAACTGCAAAACTGCTGATGTATTTTACTTACTTCAGCCTGAACTTTGCACGTTTATAATGTATTAGGGCCAGGAATGTGGGGGGACCGTGCCGAAATGTGTGTGCTGTATTTGATCCTACCAGGAAGCCCGAGGGAAACGCTGGGGACTTTTCCCAGCTCAGTCCTCCGTCAGCTCCAGCCACCCTCGGGGCTGGTTCAGCGCCTGCTGTGCCGGGCTTTTTTTAACGTCCGCTATCGAAGGGATGTAGCTTTTTGACATCTTCGTGTTAGGAGTGAAGATATCCTTCCGTCTGCTCCATGCAAAGATAATATTTGGGATGCAGCCAGCGCCAGGGTTGCATCCTGACGGCTCCCAACATGCTCAACTGGGGCTTTGGATCCCTCTCACTCCAAGGGGAAGCCAATGGCATCCCAAACCTCGGGGAGGAAAGGGGTCTCATCCTGCTCAGCCAAAATGCCTGCCCAGTGCACGCTGGGCAAAAAGAGACACCAAGGGCTTTGTCAGGATATTAAAAAAAACCACAAAGCCAAGAGCTGGTATTATTATAGCCAGGCTGCAGAGTAATGCCCTTGGCCAAAAATTGTGTTTGTTGGTAATCAATAAAGTTTTGCTGATCTAAATCTGTTCCTGGTGGCTCTTACAGGGATCATTTTGCACTTTTGGGACACGCTGCCTGCTGCAATGCCCTCTGCGATACCCACCATAATGCACACCACAATACCCACCATGATGTCCACCATGATGCCCGCTGCAGTGCCCACCACAAAGCCCACTGTGATGTCCACCACAATGCCCACTATGATGCCTGCCACAATGCCCACTGTGAGGCCCACCATGATGTCCACCACAATGTCTGCCACGATGTCCACCGTGACGTCCACCATGCAAGAAGGACCAGGAGAAGCACGGAGCAAGGACTCGGAGCTTTCTCTGTGTCGCCCCCCCGGTTCTCAGCCCAATTTGGGCACTCGGCAGTCCCCAGGGGTGGATGAAGTTTGAGAGGTACCCAGAAACGTGTAAAGGCGTTGAGTCCCTCCATCGAAAGAAGGGGAAATTTGGTTTAGTTTTGATTTATCACTCTATTATGAACAAGTTTGTGTTTTCACCAAAGTCATTCTCCTTGCCTGTACTGGATTAATTATATATTAACAGCGGCGTATAATTTATATGTGGACATATACAATAAATTATGGCCTAACTATATGATTCTACACATATAATTAATTACATTAAACATCTACATTTTAAGCCTACAATTAGATAACCCTGAGAGACAATCCTGTTAGCATTTTTAATAAATACTTGTGTTTGAAGCTGTTTAACAGAGCACCTGATAACTGATATAGCAGTGTTAACATCTGTTCCATTATTTCCAGAGGACGTTAGTTTAACGTAATGCTCCTCACATAAAATATGCATTTGTTCTTGACTGTCAAGTGCCTCTATTATTTTATTAAAAAGTCAAAAAAGAATATAATCAGACTTCATAATTTATGTGTGACATTTTCATTACAGAAAACTTTATGCAAAATTGAATTCTAAAATTTAATTTCCTGTGATGTTTAAATTACTTACTATCTGGCTCCTCTCCAAACATTGTGATCACTCCAGGCCCCATATGAATTCTATTAAGGATATGTTTAGCTGCTGCCAAAACATACAGGGTATTTTTCTATGTAATTCCAAGAATATGCTCCTTAAATTTATTTTGTGCCAGTTTAAATAGTTTCCCTCATGCAGGAAAGAAACACAAGACATTTTTAACTACTGCCATGGCTTTTTTTGTTGTTTCCCTTGGTTTTTGGTGCCCACCCCAACCCTGGCCCATGGTCCTTCAGCCCCCTTAGCCGGGAGGAGACATCCCAGGAGCCCGGGGAGACTCACCATAATGCAGGATGAAGACCTGGTCTTTCAGGGAGCCCCTGCTTGCCACGTCTGCTGCATGCATTGGAAATTAGCACGCGCAAATTAAGTGTAATGAGCGTGTGTCAGGTGGACGTATGGGCCAGACTTATGGTTCTTGCCGCTTCAGTTCACAAAGTCTGGGTCTCCTATTGCCTCCGCTCCGTGTTGTCTCCCCAGGAATGTCTTTAACATCCATGTCAGGAAGAAAAAGCAAAGATCAGTCCCTGGAGAAGAGCAGGAATTGGGTAGTGAGAGGGGCTTAATGTAGCTCATGGGGTAACAGACCTGTGGTAATGATGCAGCCGTGAGGGCAGTGGGGTTGGGGGACCCCACGGAGGGACAGGAGGATGCTCCAGCCCCACTGAGAAGCCACAAGACATGTGAAATCACCCACTTGCCTCCTCAGAGGCTGCCTGAGCCTTTGGTCCCATCGCCAGCATGGATGCTCAGGCCACGCATCTCACCCAGGTCGCCCAACCTCACCCCTCCCTGGGGAGCAGGGCTCCTCCAGCCACGTCTACGGTGTTGCAGACAACATCAGGTTTGAGGACAAATATTTGTCGAGTGAACCATGTGCCTCTGCCATCTCTGCAGCTATCCCAGCTCTTCCTGGCAGCTCTTTCTTAAATCAATCTGCATTTTGCATGCCCTCATCTAGCAGGAGCCAAGTCACTATCAAAGCTGAAGATCAATACATCTGTACGGACTATCGCTATCAGATTTGGTCATTTTCTGAGCAGACGGTGTCAGTAAAACTCAGATTGCTTTGGTAAAATAGCTTGATCTCATGAATCTTCAGAGAAATTAATGGAAAACCTTAAGGCATGTCTTTGGAAATAATTTAGTTTGCTGTTGCCGTGAAGTTCACAACGTTTCATGTACCGCGTTCGACAGTGATGTAAGAGTTTCCAAAATGAAGGCGCTCTGCCAAATTTCTGCGTCCCTCCCTTTGTCTGGTATCTGCGAGCAGCAGTCATGTCCTGCTGCCTGCGCCTGCCAGTGGGAAACATGGATAGCAATAAAGAGATGGTGGGAAAAGGTGGTGGCTTGGAGAGAGCAGTGCCTGCGCCCTTCGTGGCTGCCCTTGGTGTGGATTTCCACTGGGGAGCTAAGCATGGTGGGGCACATTCCAGCATGCCCCAGCTCATCCCAGCAGATCCCAGCTCATCCCAGTACATCCTAGCTCATACCAGCATGTCCCAGCTCATCCCAGTGCATCCCAGCACGTGCTGCTGGTCCCAGCACATTCTAGCTCACCCCAGCATGTCCCAGCTCATCCCAACATGTTCCAACACGTGCCAGCTGATCCCAGTACATCCTAGCACACCCCAGCTCACCCCATCTCTTTAGGGCTGGGTGGGACAGGGCTGAGCTTCTTGACATCCAGGCTTGGCCATGTCATGCCAGCACCATCCCCAGTGCACGCTGTGCCCAGGGAAGATGGATGGAGAAGCCATCCATACCAGATAAGTAACACATCGTCAGCTCCAGGGGGTTATTCACAGGTGCCCTGTGTTTTGAAGTGCTGCTGCACGGCAGGACTGCTCCACAGACACCAAGGTGAACAGCCCAGCCCACTCCACATGGATGCTTCTTGCAGAAGAATGAGGGAAAAATCATGTTAGATATAAAGGGCAATTAGGAAGAACCCCAGCACACATCCAGGAGCTTTCCCTTGTGTAGGTGGGGTCCAACTGGCCACAGGTGACCGTGGCTGAGGGCGCAACAATGCACTGAGAGTTAAAACAGACGTCGTTGCGGAGCCTGGTTTCCATCGCCCCCAACTCATCCTGGTTGGGCTCCTGCAGGTCAGTTTGTGCAATGCATTTACTGGCTCAGCGTTTACTAGTTATTCCCCTAATGTTCACTGAAGAGAAAAATAAGAGGCTCCATTGGGAAGGGCTGGATTATTCCCAGGTAATGATGGCAGCATGCCACGTGGTGTGTGTTATGGAGAAGAGCAAATCCCGAGCAAACCCAACTGCTTGGATGGAGTGGAATTTTGTATATGCCGGGTGGTGTAAGTCCTTCCCCAGGGACACAGTCTCTGCTGCCTGGCCACATGCGGAGCCCTGCACTGGGACTCCCTTAGGACCTGCTCCCGTTGCCGAAGCAGGTGCCGGGGAGCCACCATCGGAAGCCCCCCGGCAAGCAGGACAGAGATGTCACCGCTGGGACAGGCTCGCTCCCAGCATCATGCTGTCTGCCTTCCCATCTGCACCGGTGAGACAATCCAGTGGATGGAAAACCTCACAACTGCCGCTTTTTAACATTTAAAAACCGCGGGGTTTTACTGTAACTGGATGCTAACCATGGCCAGTTGCGAGCGCAGAGCTAATAAAAGATGCAGCCGGGCCGATGCCGAAGGAAGCCCTGGCAGGAATGGGATGACAGAGCAATATTGCAGGAGGTAGGTTCCTGCTGAGTCTGGAAGTGCCTGATTTATTTATATTCAGCTAAACTGAAATATTCAGAAGGAGAAAAATCTTCAAGCCGTACACTTTCCGTGACTCCTTTCAGAAGAGGGGGGGATGTGCCAGGTAGCGATGCTCAGCCCCGTGCCTCGGTCCTCGCAGAAAGCAGCCTTTCCCAGTGCCCGTCCCCTATTAATTCAAGCAGCACAAATCCAATATGAATTTTTTTCTCTGATACACCGTGGTTCACAAATTGGATGATGACAAAACCAGATAATTTATTACCTGTATCTTAATTTATTTATTATTGAACACTTTATTAACCTATACACTTTGCTGCCTGCACATCTTTAATGGGTTTATAGTAGAATTATTCATTTATTCCTGGGTGTGAAATAGTACCTTCATAATTCACCTGTGGCATCGTAAGATATTAATTACAGCGCCCAGTGTCTTTGCTTAATAGTGAAACACTAATTGTGAAGGTAAAACACATTCTTATTCTGGAGAGCTGCTTCCCTCAAAATCCGCTTGCCATTTCCAGGAGCGGCGATGGTTCAGGCCTCCTTCCACATGAGCAAATTGCACATTTTTATGAAGTCCAGATTACCACGTTCGAAGCCAATTTTGAATCCTTACTGGATCAAAACTGTTTATCAAGACTGCAATATATATGGAGAAGTGGGTACGGAGGGTTTCTCACCACCCCCCATATGCTATGGGTGGCTGATGGAGGGTTTGGTCCCCACGAGGAGATGCTCTCCTGCAGGGGAAGGTTTCTACAGCTTTGGCCTGCCCTTTGCCATCGCCCTGGGGCTGTCTCCCCATGGGCAGATGCCCCAGCAGCAGGCAAGTTTCATGGAAGACCTGGCAGCACCGCATCCCTGGGGCAGGACGAGTATTTACGGCTGGGTTACAAACAACTGAGGGGAAAAAAAAAAAAGGGCATCTCACAGTGCAGGCACCGAGGTGGTAAAAATAGTATCGTGGCAAGGGGGACTGTAATAAGAAACACGTTCGGGTGGAAATAACTTAATTCTGTCACAAACACCAGCTTAATGTATGCCCTTAAACTCGGAGCCGTATACGTTTCCCTGCAACATCCGCCCGTATCGGGAGGATCTGCTCCAGCTAGACACTCTGGTGCCTCGCGCCCTTTGGTTGCATTGCTTCGCAGCAGCCATCATCATGTTTTAATGAGCCATTTTTCTATTTATCTAATGTCGCTGTTTCCCCAGCAGCGCTGTACCCGTCCTGTCCAGTAAAACCCATTATCTCTATTAGGCTGCCGATAGCGCATCGGCGGGATTGCTGGCTCCCTAATTGCTGGAGCACGCTCCTCCTCCCGCTGATAGATTACCCGGGGCTAACAGCCCCCGCACCTATTCCCCAGCGCCCCGCTACCAGCCAATCCCCAGCAATTGGGGTCTGCTTTCAGTAATAAATCCTAACCTATCAATATATAATAGGCCTTAATAATCAACAGCTATAGATGCTGTCTGCTTCGGGAGGCCTCCGTAGAGCCGAGTGTTTTTTATCTGCCTATAATTAGCAGCAGTCAAATCCCGTTTTCCTGACAGGGTGCGATGGTCTGGGCTGTACAGGAACGATAACAGATTTTTACGTACGTTCAAACATGATTTAATCGGCTGGCCTGACTATCTCGATAATGTGCATGGGTGTAAAAAAGTCCAGCTGGCCTGGGAAGGTGTGGGAAACATAAATATTGGAGCGGGCAGCTCCGGAGGGGAGCTCTGCCACTGCGGAGGCGCCTTGTTTTTGATAGCGAAGGAGTCGTGGTGGGGTAAATGCTGTGAGAGGCGGATGGCTCAGCCCGGGGCTCGGCTCGCCTCGGAGGGGCTTTGCAGCCCGGAGAAGAGGATGCTGTTGGAAAACATCCCCAGCCGAATATTTTTGAATAAAGTAGCTGTGCTCAGCCCCACCGGCCACTGAGGGGCAGGAAGAGAAGGTGCCCCAAAACAAGGCAGTAAAACTATAAAGTTAATGAGGAAACCGTGTACTTTTTTACAGTATAACCCTTTATAACCCCCTCCTCGGGAGCCAGGCTTTCAGGGTAATACAGTGAACGCTATAAAATGGATGTTTAATGTAGCTGGGGGCCAAGAAAAACATTGTATAATTGTAGTAAGCAGCTTGCTAAGTAAAATGATAGCTTTTAAAGCATGAAATATAGCGTAGGTTTTCAGGACTGCACAGGCTCCAGCTTCATATTGCTTCAATAACAGTTTCTTCATTTCACTTACAAATGTATCTCTGAGGAGATTTGTTACAAACATCTCTCAGCTTGGAAATAAGACGCTAACTAGATCCGCGCGCATTATTCGTTGCGAATAAATGACCTGATGCATTCAGCCCTTGCCCTGCTCCTCAGCCACACCTGATTTCGCCAAATTTCTTTATTTTCACCCATTTTATGGAAGCAGGGGTGCTGAGACGCTGTCTCCCGTGACGGCCCACAGCGTACCGGAGCGGTGAGGGATGCTCACCTGGGATAACGCTGCATCCACCCTTAGATTTGGCTGGGGGCTCTCGGGGGGACTGCGGCTCCCCCGGCGCCTCCCAGCCCGGCCCATCTCAGTCCCACCGAGACCACGGCTCCACTGCTTCCCAGCCCTGTGTGATGTGGTTTTGGGCTGGGTTTCTGAGGAAAAGGGGGCACAGGGAGAGGGGCTTGCTTCGGTTTGGGTTTTGCCGTTTGATGGAGTTCACGTCTTCCCTGTCTCCGAACACTCAGCGGCCGACGATGGCTATTGCGCTTCTGTAAATTCAAACAAAAGGACGCCTATGGCTTGGCTGTGGTTTATAATATAGAGATTAATACATATTGCATATAATATATATCCTCTTGAGGTGGGAAGCAGAGGGCATTGCTGAGGACAGGAGCAGGGCTTGCCGTGCAGCGGCCAGGCTCTGCTGGCACCTCGGTAACACCAAGGAGAATGGGTGGGATTTTGGGGCTCCTGGTCACAGGCTCTCCCTGCCTGGATCCTGATGGGAGGGGTCTAACACTTCTGCCTGAAAAACTGTTCAGCTTTGAAGTGATATTCTGCATTAAAAAGCGGTGATGATGCTTCTAGCAAGCTCTGTCAAACAAGGTGCTGAGCCTTTCTGGTGACACCCAGGAGATGCTACCGCTGCAGAGAACGGCATCCTTTGCCATGCTCTCGTGACCAAAGTCTCATACCAGAGTGACAATATTCTCAATTTCTGTAGAAAAAGTGAGGTTCAAGCACAAAACACCTCCCCTCAGCTCCCAGTTCTGGGGCCTTTTCAAACTGAGAAGAAAGACGCGTCCCTCTGCTTTCTGTATATGCACATAATATGAAATTTCATCAGCCACAATATTTTAGAAGACAGGAATCGTGAGATATATCACATGTAAATGGACATATCATCTGAGCAAGGCACCATTTATCAATATCGCTTTGAAATGCAGTGGATGATCTGATGGGATTATGTAGATCTCAACTATGTATGGGTGAATGAAATTGGGTAACCTTAGCAACCCCAGGTACATTTGTGCAGCTATGAATCAAGTGTCAGTGCGATGAGCTATGCACAAAATAAAGAAATAATTCTTTGAAATATTCATAACAGTCTGCAGTGTATTATTTTATAAGTCTCTGCCTATTATGCATTTTGGAAGCCAGCTTTAAAAAAAAAAAAAAAAGCAGCATTAGCATTTACATCCCCCATGCCTGCATAAACACTTACAAATAAAGCCAACACAAAACAACACCAGCAACTGCAACAACCCTGGGTTCCTCTTCTTCATAGTGAAAAGGGCATCTCCCACCAAGCAAATACTCCAGCTGGAAGAACGGCACAGAGGATGGATTATTCACACAGATTTGAAACAGGGCCTTCCCTCACCAATTTGGATGAAAACAAAAGTTACACGCTGTAGTTTCACTCCCGTTAAAATATATTCAGCTGGGTGGTTTAGTACCAGAAAGGTAGGAAGAGCTGGAAGTCTGCCTTAAAAATTGATGAAATCGAGAAAACGTATGGTTTGGGGATTTTTCTTAGTCAGTTATTTATGCAAGTATTTTGGATGACCATGAGATACTTTAAACATATACTGCATTGTACTTTAACAATAAATAATTACATATGGAGTTGCAGAGACTTTCCATATGCGTGTGCATATATGCTTGCACCTCAATACAGAAAGTGCTCGTGCGTGCTCCGTCTTTTGTTTCGTCCACGTTGAAGCACCGACATTTTCAAAGTTTCCTGGGTTTTCCCGCACAGATAGCCCTTTGTCCTGGCATTGGTTGGAGACTACAGTTCTCAGTCTGCAAATGTATTTTTAATTAATTACCGGCCGCCGCAGGGCAGGGCCGGGGGCGGCGGGGTCCCCGCAGGACCGCTCCCCGGGCAGGATGCTCGGGCACCTCCGAGCCGCCTTCTCCGCCTCACTGCTGCCTGCAGATGTGCTAATGTTTATTTTGTGGTAGCCAAAGTTTTCCTTAAAGCCTGAACACTAGAAGTTACGTCAATAATGGAGAATCTCAGTTTTCCTTCAAAATATTCCTAGTACTTGTGGTCAACAAAAAAAAACCCCTATATTCGCTTCTTGGGCTTCGGTTCCCTCTTGCTTTCCAGGTCCTGAATACTGAAGAAACAGGATTACAGCTCCACAGCCCTTCTCAGCATCACGTGCCGTGGGGTGGTCTCCGATTTCGGAGCTGGGAGCCACCCATTTATTTATTTTACGATGCTTTAACCCACCCTCGTGCTCAGCAGGCTGGCAAGCCTTATGCTCTCTTTTTTTTTTTTGTTTTCCCGAGCAGCTATTAAAGAATTAGTGTTTCCATAAATGCGTCTCACTCCCATTAAACGTTTTCAGGTCGTGCTGGAAAGCTTAGCAGTTAAACCACCCTGAGAATTACAGCGGCAGATCTGAAGCAGGCAGCCCTGTTTGTTCAGAATCGCCTTCTCCGATGGCTCTCCCGAACGAGCTGGATTAATTGTTCAGGACCTATAGCACATGCTTCAGTGAAAATAAATTACTTTATTTCTATTACACCACCGGTGGCTGTGTAACTTAATTTCATTAGCTCAAACCTGTTGAGAGCGTTCAGATTTCCATAGCAGGACGCACTTGAAATGAAAAGATGCTTTCGATTCTCAATTAACAGAATCGTTCCCTTTCAACTGAAATGAATGTTATTGAAACCAATTAGCATAGACTGGAAAATCTCTCATTAATGAGGGGAGTGTGGGTGAGTAAACAGCAATGAAAAGATGAAATTAGAGAAGAGCCTCTTCTTGTTGGCCTGAATAATTACATGCTTAGTTGCCTAATTGTCTGGTGAAAAGCCTTGCCGTGCTAGTAACAGATTGCCATGTTCATTAGGCTGCAAAAGGCCACCTGCTGCTGAGGCTCATTTTCCTGCAGTCTATATACACGTGTTGCTCCCCGGGGACTGATATTTGGACACAACACTAGCTGTGAAAAGCAAATGAGCTTGCCAATATGCTGCAATATTGTGTCCTTTATGCCAAGATACAGAAGCTTAATATGTCAAATATAATGAATAAAACCAACAGCGATAACGAAGTTTATGAGGAAAGTGACCTTCTAACACGTCCCGGTGCAGAAGTGCAGGGCGCGCGGATGCCGGTCCCTCAATACAGATGTTCCTTTCTGGCCTGGACTGCTCCAAATTACGAAGCACAAAAGATAAATTACAACCGCTACGGCCTGAGCGATTCCGTAGACAATGGCATAATGAAAGCATACAATGTTAACTCTTAAAATTGGAAACAAATGTGAAACACTGAATGCTACGAAGCGTTCATGAAAACCAGCATTGTTCGTATTTGCTCCGCTGTGGCAATAAACATCAAAGGAAGGAGGCCTCTTTGCGCCAGCCCTTCCTCAGATCACTTCGTGTCTTATAATTGCTATTTTTATGGGTCTTTTAAGCCGGGCTTTATTGTGCGGTGCTGTTTGCAGACAGAGGGGATTGCCGGGCCCTGGTGGGGCTCCTCTGCCGCGGGGTCCCACCTGCGAAGGGCGGGATGGATGGACGGATGACACTGGCGATGCGGCTGTGGGATGTTGTGCCTTGATGGGATGGATATTGTGGCCAAGCTGCCGACAAAGGGGTGAATGCGACACACAGGGCAAAACCTGCCCTCTCGCAGCACAGCGTTCCTCTTCCGGAGCTAGAAGCGACCTGCTTTCCGCGCTGCGTGCTCATAAAACACCACAAACTAAGCAGGGAAAAAGGAGACTGAATGCGCTGTTGGATTTGGAAACGTTGAGCCTAGTTCAAGAAGGCTTGGATGCTAAGGACGGTGCTTAAGCAAAGGATTCAGCTCAGCACGTGCCTTCAACCCTCTGGGTCCCGGCATGCAGACCTAAGGTTTGTAGCTGAAATCTCCTGCTGGCACTATGGCAGAGCGAACGAAATCCCGTCATCTGGATGTCGGCATGGCTGGGAACCAGGACCCTGCCCAATATGCTTCATCCGGCGCTCTTTTTTGCTGCTGTCGGGGTGAGGGACAGAATTACTGGCCGACCCCAAAAGACCAAGACACTAAATAAAACAAGAAAGGGAGTTGTGAATAGTCTTCTAACCTATGAGTCACTGCAGTACCCAAGCCCTAAATACTGCAAGTGCAATCTCCAAGCATTTGTGCATCCTCTCTCGAGTGAGGTTTCGAACTCTTTCTCAGTGAAGAGGTTTGCAGTTCAACAAAAATCCAACTCAAACCAAAATAACCAGCCGAAAGTGCTCCCGCAGCGAGGTTTGCAGCTGGGACTGGCACCCCGAGCGGCTCCAGCACCCCGGGGCTGAGCCCTGCACTCCGTTTTCTAGGCATCTCCGCATGCAAAGGTTGTGGTTTCTATTTTATTTTTCCTTTTCCATAGCGCTGGAAGATGTTATGCGCCGAGCAGGTAACTAAGCAGGAGAAATTGGCAGGGTATGGTAGCTTGGGTAGCCATGGCTTCTTGGTTCGTAGTCACCAGCAAAAAAATCTGGGACGTATGGATATGGATGTGGATATTGATATACACTTTTTAGCGTATTATATTACTGCAACATTATTGCCCATATATATATATGTGTGTGTGTGTGTGTGTGTGTATCTCACATAATTAATAATAATTGCATTGAGAGGCAGTCCACTGGTCTCCAGGGAGGATGAGCCCATGCAGGGACACGGAGCCATGTCCCCAGCAGCAGCACTTCGTCCCACGCCGGGCGAGGAGCAGCCCGCCTGCCGCATCTCCTGCAACTCCACGGCTAAAAACTTCTTCTTCTAGCACAAACCGCATCAGTGTTAAAATATTCCACGCAGACAGTTTAAGCCTCTCACAACAGTGGCACATACTGTTACATCAAACAAAACAGCACCCGCTGTTGTTCCCGCGTACCGCCCGCGCTGCAAGGTTTAATGCTACATGGGTTAAACACAAAAGCTTCAGTCGCTATCAGTCAAAGGTCTCGGGTGACAGCGGCAGGGAAACATACGCCGATGCTTCTGTTTTGCCAATTTTTTGATTGCTTTTTTTGGAGAGGACAGCGTTGAACAAGTCCTTCGTTAATTCGAAGAATGGGAAGATGTGATTAAGGAATGGTTTTATCATTTTAAAAAATTATAATGCGCCTGGCAAGGAGCAAGAAACAGCCACGTGCGGGTGCTCCGTGCCTGTCTGCCAGCCAGCACAGTGGGTCTGCCAACAGAGCACCAGGAATGCGGTTCCTGGAGATGGTGATGAACCCCTGCTTTGGTGGTGCGAGGCATCCTTGTGCACGCCTGCACCATGGCTGCGCCCGTCTTCACACCTCCTAACCCCTCTCTGACATTCACCCCACCGATAGTGCATTTTTAGTGTTTGTCATAGAAAACTCTTCCTCCCTGGCCATAAGCGTGATGTGTGTTATTTAACTTGATAAATTGCAGTACGCATATTTCATCTAAATTATACATGAAGTTGCCATTAGCCTACTGAAATTTCTAAGCATACAACAGACCCCGACATGGGGAGCAAGGGCACGGGTCTGTTTAGAGGAAGGAAACAAATGGGTCCTTCCCACCAGGACATGCACAATCCAATGATTTCTCTGGAATTTGGATGCGTAAACAGTATCAGAAAGCTCCAGTTTGCCATCAACAGTTCCGTGTTTTGGAGACCACAGCCCCTTCAATAATCTTGACTTGGGAAATTCTTGTGAGTAAATGAGCCATCTGCAAACTGAATTCAATCCAAACCTTTGTGAGTGCCCATGAATCTTTCTGTTTATTTTGTCTTTCTTCATTGCTGACTTCACACGTTGAATGCAGTTGACGCAGGCACAAGTCCCCTCTCTCTCCATTAAAAATACTTCGCTGATGAAAGAAGACAGAAGATCATGACACATGTAGAGGTGCTTTTACAAATCCCGCCCCTCCCTGGTGATGGGCACTGCCCTTTTCTAGCTAAACTGCTCTTCCAGAAGATGTGGGGTTGGTTTTCACCATCCTGGTCCATGCCGTTGATTGTATGCCAGTGTTCCTCCTGCTTTGGACAGTCCTAACCACCAGAAACACAGATTCGTGCGCTGATGGCCATTTCCAGGGCATCTTTATGTCAATGGCAGGAGCAAATCAAGAAAATGAATGAATGCACAAAAAGACCTTGCAAGTTCCCTGCTATGGACCAGATCCTGAGTTGCTGTTTGACTCTCTCAATGAACAACACGCTTGCTGAATCCACTGGGCTCGACCCCATGAAAATCATTGGTTTGCATCAGTTGTCCCTTAGCTGTGGGGGTTGAGGAGTGAAACCGGTGACCCAACACTTTGAGGCCAGTCCTGGGGTGTCTCGTGGCACAGGGTCCCACTCGGCCCATGGATGGCCACCCCCATGAGACACCTCCATCCTGCAGAGCTGGAAGCTGTCATGGTTTCAGCAAAGCCTCACGCTGGTCTTTCCCCACCAGCTACTGCCACAAAAAGCAATTTACAGCTGTACCCAAGACCACCTGCCCACCCATTTCACAGGTTTGCATAATATTGACAAACAAAATGATCATTTTGTATTATTCTGAGTGATTTTTATGGCTTTCTCAGGTTTTATTCCATGAAATACCCCATGTGATTACATTATTCAGGCTACTTTCCAACTGGTTAAATACAATTGACTAAATTAATTACTAAGATCAGTTTTACAACAGATTAGGATAATTTATTGGGTGGTTTGTTGTTTTCCTAATAGTCTCACCTGATTGATGGAGAGGGATGGCTATAAATGTTTTTTACGGCTGAGTAAGAGAAAATGCAAACTTAATCAGGTGTTCCGCTCTGGATTAAGTAAACCCCATGTAACTTGGATAATACAAAGGTACAATCGTTTGTAATTCCTGGGAAAATTTTAAGTGATCAAAGGGAAAAAACTCAGAGAGACACATTTGTTTAAAGCAGCTGGCTTGGGAGGCAGCACCCCCTCACCTCCGCTGAGCTTTGGGGCAATGTAGATGTAGATAACGGCTGGACCTCAGGGGTGACACCAAGGAGCTTTGCATTTCTTCTGTAGCGTCCATGTGTGGATAAACTGGCATCTTTGGCGACTCAGTCTCTACCCGATACCTTTTGTGAGCAAAAATTTATTGTTAGTGACAAATAAACAGTGGACAATTAAGAAATAATGACACAAACGTAATTAAGAAGTTCAAAGAAAGAGAAAACGCTTTCTAGCCTCTGCAGTGATGGGTTCAGGAATAACATCTATCATAAAGATACCACCTGCGATGGGCGTGCAGCAAAGGATGCTAATTTGATTGCACCGATTCCTTTTAATGCAAAGAGTGAATTGTTTTCAGACTGCTGATGATTAATGTGGTTATTGATTAGTTGATCAATAAGGCCATGGTGTCTAATTATTGATAATCCTTCTCTAAATGAAAGATCGAGTGTAAGCAGTGCTAGTTTCAGAGCTCAAAATATAAAGTGATTCAGCGTGAAGCCTGGTAATTGAAAGTCAAACTAATCCCATAAATTAAATCTGAGCAATCCATAACATTTACCTGCTAAATCATTTTAAAAGCTTTATTTAACTTCCAGTGCTCATTGAGAAAGCTGGGGACGCACCCAGAAAGGTGCCCCGTTTCGTGATGAAAGTCTGGGGTTTGGGGGTGCCTTTTATTGATACAAAGGTATGATTTGATATAATTGTGTGAAGACTGACACCAGTTCAGAGTGTCTAATCCCACAGCTCTTCTTTTGCTGCACCTGAATATATCTTTGGAAACGTAAAGAAACTGATATCAGTCACACGTCTATCACCTATACACCAGCTTGGTTTCCCAAAGTCTCCCACCAAGCCCCTTTCTCTGCAAACCAATTATATTGTAAGTGTAGCGGGGGGAAAGCAGCCTGTTTGCTGTTCCCAGGGACTCCTGACAGCCCCTGCAAGACTTTTTAGGTACTTGGAGGAAACTGAAATAATCCTGGAAGACGTGATCGCATATTCCAGTAAGTGAACTTGTTAGGCCGATTAAAAGTCTCCACTGATTGATCACCTAGTGTTTAGGTAGCTAATTCATACCAACACCATCCTCTGTGGACGTAATATCCAGTAACCTAATTAGAGCAATTTTAAGTAAATGCTTCTAATCAAATAATCCTAAAAACATTCCATTCCCCAGTCTCTGAAAATGTCCGGGATTAGGACAGCCAAATTGCCGGGCAGTTTACACAGCAGTGGGAATTCTCCACTCTTTCGGTGCAGCGATGGCAAGCAATCATTTTGCCTGGCTGGAAAACTCTTAGCACGCCCATCTCCTGCTCTGAGATGGGGCAGCAACAGCTGGGGCCGTGCCGGCAATTCATAAGTTTTTGTTTTGCTGCTTGTCACACCACCCGTCTCGAACAAGCTTCAATTTGCTGTTTGTTTCTAATCTGATGTTATGGTTTTGCAAAAATTGCATTTAAGGGGCTTAAATAAAAGAAAGCTCCAGCCAGCTAAAAGTCAGAGCGGAGGATTTATGAATTCTTGTTAGCGGCTCCCCCGGACAGCTAAACAAACACATGCAAATTTTCATAACACCTGAAATATGTCGCTGTGTGATATTAAGAAATCTGCACGTCAGACAAATCAAATTGGACAACAACAAACATTTCCCTTAATGCACGGTGTCACCGCGCCCCTGCGCTCCACCGAGTTTTCTTTCGCCTCGATGAGAAGCGCCGCCGGCAGTTTCATATTTTTCTCCGATTTAATCTTCCTTTTAAAGTTTCCCACTGCCCACCTCCACAAACCGCTCTTGTTCGGGGACAGTCCCCATGATTTTTCCCAATTCCCGCTTTCTGGCAGCACTGCCCCGTGGGCCAGCAGCTCAGCCGGTGTCTTGGATTCAGCTTCAGGTGTGAGCTTGTGCCACGCTGTCCCTGCCTCTGTAGCTTTTGGAGGCACCACTGTTACAGAGAAATATTTCTTTGGGTTTCGCTGTGCATCACCCTGCTCCCCCCTCCAGGGTCCTCGTGCTTTGCATTGTCCCAGCCCCCTGGCACCATCCCCTCCAGGGACTGCCATCCCTCCGCCCGGGGCAGAGACTGCGGTGCCTCTTACAAGTATTAGATTCAACGTGCTGAAAGTTTAAGTCTGTCTCAAAGTTTTAGGGCTGAGCTAAAGCACTTAAAAGAGCTTTTCTATTGCCCAGGAGACCCGTTTTTCTGAATGTTTAATTGATGATGGAAGAGCTGAATGGATCTCCAGAAACTTTCTCCAGTTTCTAAGTAACAGGAAGGGTGATGAAGCCTGTATATCCGTATTTTATCCTCTCTCTTATCACTAATGGTAGTGAGCAATTCATAACTACTGCGCTAATGACCAATGCAATTATAAACATCCCACAGTTCTTCGAGGTAAGGATCCTGGCAGCGGATCCGCGGTGGCCTCTGGTCGTAGGAGCAGAGAGGAGTTGATGGAGCGGCCCCATCCTGAAGCCTCTCTTGGATCTAGCCCCCGTTTCCACACACCCACGCTCGGGTTGGGGGGGGGCGGGAATAACCCCTCCCTTCTGCAGTGGTGGGCAGAGAAGAAAGCTGGTGCACATCGGGACTTTGGTATGAATATAAGATGCTTTTTTTCCCGGGAACCATTTCCCAGCGCTGTCGTGGGGTGGCCGTGCCCCCTGAGCTCTGCGCATCCAAGTCCTGAGTCGTAAAGACATCAAGAAAAAATACACAATAAACCCAGAAGATTGCTCAGTGTTTAGCGAGGAGCAGGAACACGGGGAACAGGTTTCAGAGTGCTGGTACCCGAGGCACATCCTTGCTCGCACTCTGGGCAGTGTGGGGAGGTGATGGGCACCTGCAGGGAGGCCATGGATGTCCACCCTCGCAGAGGGACACGTTTCATGTTAAGCAATGATGAATTTGTATATATTCACAACACTCTGATAGGTCTCGGACTGCGTCTCTGGCAAGCTTGAGATATGTGAACCGAAGCTGCCCATTTGGCTTCTGTAAGTTTTTTTTCTCCCAGTGGAAAGGAAGGGAGAGAAGACAAAATAAACAAAATAGTATTTTTTTTAAAGAAAGGGGTTTCTATTTGAAAAGCTACCAATAGACTATGCATTGGAAAGACATTTTGAAAAATACATTCATTATGAATTTGTGTTAAATACAATGTAATGGTCCTGAAATTACAGCAGTGATTTGGTTCTAAAAATTGCCCCATATTTAATAACAGTATAAATCATGTGTAAAAGATTCTTCACACCAAGCGATACTGCTTTACATACATAAACCTCATAATTTGTTTTTATTGTAAAGATTCAGACAGTCGAATGTTATTTATGTTTTTAATTTGTCCGCACTACTAAATAACTCCTTACTCAGCGTGCAGCCCCGCGGGGAAGCCCTCGACAGGCAGAGCGAGACCCCGGGGCCCCGTCCCCAGCATCTGTTGGCTGCTCTGGGGGGTTTGTCCACAGCTCCAGCCTCTGGTGTCCTAAGTGCTGGTGACGCCCAGGCAGGAGCACTCCCAGGGAGCCAGCAGGAACAATGAAGTTGCAATTACCAAACATCTCCAGTCCTCTGTGCAATCTCATATTCAACATGCTGATTTTTTTAATGCTGAAACATGCCATAAGCAGTTGGGCAGGAGACCACCGGTGTTGGGTGTTGGTGGGGCTGCTGCTGTGGGGGTCCCCGAGGGCCATCACAGCAAAGCATCACCTGAAGAGGGCAACCCAACCCAACGTCTTCACCCAGAGCTTGGCAAACCTACAAAGGGCATGAAGAGCAGGCCAACAGCGTGACTTCAGAGAGGGACTCAGCACTGCTTGTGAAAGCAAGGAAAGGCCCGCAAACGCCTCCAACACAACCATCAGAGGGGACAACAGATCAATCTACCCTGTGGAGGGTTTAATAAGTGGATGTTTGACATAGCACATGATAAACCATCAGCACTGATGAGCAGCTCTTTATCACGAGCGTCACATCAGTTGAGCTGGAGCTGCTGATGAGAATGGCAGCCCCGTCCCCAGCTGGTTATCCTGATCCTGGGGACTGGGGCACAAACGCTCTGTGTGCTGCATCAGCTTTTCATAGAGCCAAAACGCTCAGAGAGCGTCCCAAGTCCCAAAAGCCAGCTGGCCTCGAGTGCCTCTTGCATGGGCCGGGCTGCCCAGCCAGGACTGCACCAGCTCGCAGAGTCACAGTCAGCACTGGTCCCAATGTTCTGCTGTGGAGCCATCGCTGGCATTAGCCCTTCCCACAGATGGACCTTCGGGAAGAGATTTCTGTGGGCACTGGCTCTGTTTGGGGTGAACCCATTGCAGAAAACCCGTTTTGCCCTCAACCAAAGGCAGACCTGCCGAAACCCCGCTGTTGGCTGGAGCCAGGCGGCAGCCGTTGGGAGAGCAATTTAGCCCTCATGGTTATGGAAACATGTAATAAAGTGTTTGCAGCCCACCATTAAAGCACCACCTTCAAGCCTATTCTAAGCCCTCCAGCACCGTGTCATTACACTTAGAGCACAGCTAAAAATAGAGCCCCTTGGGAAGCTGCACGAAGAAGTAGCAAAAAAAAATATATAAATAAATAAGTGCTATTTTATTTAAATAGCACCTATAAATAATAAACAAAAGAGAGTTGGGGTTGTTCATCCTGGAGAAGGGAAGGCTCTGGGGAGACCTTAGAGCCCCTTCCAAGTACCTAAATGGGCTACAGGAAAACTGGGGAGGGACTGTGGATCACGGAGTGTAGCCATAGGATGAGGGGGAACGGCTTTAAACTGAAAGATGAGAGATTTGGATTATATATCAGGAAGAAATTCTGTGCTGTGAGGGTGGTGAGAACCTGGCCCAGGTTGCCCAGAGAAGCTGTGGCTGCCCCATCCCTGGAGGTGTCCAAGGCCAGGCTGGATGGGGCTTGGAGCAACCTGGTCTGGTGGGAGGTGTCCCTGCCCAGAGCAGGGGGTTGGAACTGGATCATCTTTAAGGTCTCTTCCAACTCTAACCATTCTACGAAATATCAGTTTTGAAGTTGTCCTGAAACACCGTGATCTCTCCTTGGAGTGCTGGAGTGTGGGGCGTCCCGCTGGGTGCTGGGCTGGGAGAAGGTTGCGCTCCATTCTTGGCTGGTTCCACCAATGGCTGGGGAACCTCGCAGCATCCTTCGCATTGTGCTCAGCCTGGGGCTGCCCAGCAAAGGCATGCTGGCAGGGCTATTGCCCGGGAGCCACTAGGCTGGGACCCGAGACATGCTGGGGCATTGCTGCTGCTGGGGCACCTGGGGCAGAATCACACAGAATCACAGAATGGTTGGGGTTGGAAGGGACCCCTGGAGATCATCCAGTCCAACCCCCTGCCAGAGCAGGGTCACCTGCAGCAGGTTGCACAGGAATGCGTCCAGGCAGGTTTTGAATATCTCCAGAGAAGGAGACTCCACAACCTCTCTGGGCAGCCTGTGCCAGGGCTCTGCCACCCTCAAAGTAAAGAAGTTTTTTTCCTCATGTTGAGATGGAATTTCCCGTGTTCCAGTTTGTGCCCGTTGCCCCTTGTCCTGTCGCTGGGCAGGGACCTGTGGGACACGAGTTTGGGGTTGTTAGTGCTTTTTCCTCATTCACCCAAGAGCAGCGCTAACAGTAAAAGCACTCATGGTGGGAAACGTTTGGTCAAAAGCTCCTTTCCCAGGAACCGGTGCCCCCCCCATGCACCCATGTGAGCATCATCAGGGCATGGGCACCCCACACTCCCAACTAGCCGTGCCTTGCTGCCGCCTAATCGTATTAGGGGTCGGGGGGAGCCTGGCAATCAGATTTGCCCGGGAGACCCCCGCGCAGGCTCGGCCGCAGAGTGACACCATCTTCTCTCGGCGCGATCCCCGGCTCCTCGCACGAGCCGCGGCATTGTCAGCTGTGACAGCCTGATTTAATCTGCAGGAGGCTGAATGCCTCTGACCACTGCGCCGAGTCATTAACCTTGACTCGCGTAATTGAATTCAAGGTTGATTGCCTGTGACCCTCCTCGCCGAGGTCCTCAAAATGTACATATTCATTACGAGCCGCATGGCTAAATGGATTGCACAGTGAAAGCTGTAGCAATCAGCCTGCTTGGTATGCGGAGGGCGAGGAGGGCACTAATTGCATGTTAGAGCTGAGGATTAGATTATGAAAAGAGTGAGAAAATGAAGATAGATCCCTCTGACACTGTCAGATTAAGGGCAGCGACGTACAGGAATATGACATTGAAATTTACGGTGCCGTTAAGGGAAGGGAGATTTGAAAAGGGGTGTTGGATATATGTTTTTTTTTTTTTTAAATTCCCGTATATTTACTCAGTTATGGACTATTTAATACCAAAAGCTGATAAGTGCATTTTTTAAAACTCTAACACGGGCACAATAAATTAACTCTGGAACATTCTTTATGCCTTTGGATGGTTGCTGTAAGAAAGGTGTGCCAGCCCCCACAGCACCCGCCTGTTGTTTGATACTACAAATTGTCCAGCCTGGGCCCCCCTGCCGTGGCGCAAAGGGTCTGGGATGCTCCTGTTGGAACCCTGCAGGGATGCTGCCAAAGCCCCCCTCGGGCAGGGGGTTAATGGCTGAGCCCCTCCAAAGCCTTGCCTTGGTTTGACCGCTGCCAGCAGAGCTGTCCCCAAGAGGGGGGTCCCGCAGCCAGGACCCCCACATGGCTCCTGCCCGACCCCAGAAGGAAGGGGATGAGGGAAGGTGGCCATGAGCCACGCGCGGGTTCACATGGCTGCTGTTGTGATAGCTGGGCACGATTTTCCCATGTTTTGCCGCAACTCCAACCAGATGTGATCTTTTGAATTAAATGAAAGTTAAGTACAAAAACATTTTGCCCACGGGGAATTCAGATTCTCAATGTGCTTTTAATAACTGTTTGTAAAACATTTAGGAAAATCTATGGCAACACGTTTAGGGGGCAAAAAAAAATCAAATTATTCTTGCCTTAAGATGTTATTCTGGTATCTAAACTTTATGAATCATGCTGTGTGGCCCAATTTCTCGTTAGTAATACTGCAAAACAAAATGGAAGTATGCAGCATCTGAGTTTAATCTACGTAATATTTTAAAATAAAGATGGTAATCATAGCCATTGGCTTAAAATCTATTAAGAACTTTATACTAATTTATTTGTCCAATTCTATGTAGTCTACACATCTAACCCAACCCAGTACAGATCGATGATCTCGTTAGAACTGACGTCAATGTATAGTTCCCAAGTCTGTACTAGCTCTTTAAGGCTACTGCTCATGTTAAAATCAGGCTTAAAATTCGCCATAAAAATAATGTCCGAATTGAAGCATTTCTGGAGGTGGAAGCTGAACGTCCAGATCCCAATCCAAACGTCTTCGAAACATTGCAGCGCTGAGGTCAGCAGTCAGATAGCAAAGTTCAGGCTGCAAACGGGGGAGAAGCTCATGCAGGTTTTTATCCCAGCCCTAGGGAGTGGACGCTCTTGGTAAGCTTTTCCCCTCTTATCCCCGTTATCGCCATTTCATAGGCCGGGGGAGGCTGTGAGCACGTGTCGGTGGAAAGACCAGGCAGAACGTGCCCACGTGCAGATGCAACCTGCAGACGATGGGACGTGCTGCAAAACCGCACACCTTTTCCTTGCAGCAATCTTACCTTTTATGCAAAAAAGCCTCCTTTTGCATCACAAACCAAGCCTGGAAAACGGCAAACTGCATGCAGAGCTATTGGGATCTCTCTGCTCCCCTTCAACGAGGAGCAGAGCTCTTCCGCCGGGCTGCAGGTTTCTCCCTGCTAATGGCACGTGTCCCTTAGCTGCCGCTCCAGAAAGGCATTGCCATTCATTTAATTAAATTCCCAAGGTCCGTAGCTTGTGGTATGGTAATAACAACAGGATCGTAGGTGGCAACACATCCAAAAACCTAAACCACACGAATTGCCGATGTTTGGGGTTTCTGATATCTTGAGGACGTAATTAACGGGAATAACTTTGTGGTTTCAATCAGAGAGGGCTCTGTCGTGAAAGGAGGGTTTCTAACTAAATGATATGTCAGGACCGTCGCTGGATGAGTATGACCAGAATTTTTATCTTCCGCTCATTAAATTACCACCATGTATGACTTTATAAGCACTGAAAGTCAAGGAAAATCGTTGCTGACTGACAATTCAGGATTGCCGGAGAGCGCAGGTTACCAACAGCTGACTCAAGTTGAATAAGACTGACAAATTAGTCCTCCTGCTCGCTGGACAAGCCTGTAATAAAATTACCATGTGACGTGTGGGTTCCTCCTGCGCTGCAGGACAGTGGCACCCGCAGAAAGAAAAAAATAGTTATTTATTCACAGGGAAAAAAAAATTAAGTTTATAAAGTATTCTGATATAACAGCAGCGTGTTACTCTATGGAGTTACATACATGCAATAAGACAGCTAAAATCCATTTGTCTCCAAAAATTGCTTTGATTTGTTTCAATTTATGAATGAGCTACAGAGAGTGAAGGAAGTGCCCAAGGAATGTAAATGAAGTGGCTGCGCCATGGTCTATGAAAAAAGCCTCTAGACATCTGATGAAGAAAATTTGCTGCGAGGAAACCCGTTTGTTGGCATTTTATAAATCCTAAAAATAACCAAAGACAAATAGTCTAACTCACTACTGCTGAAATTTCATTTACTTACCAACCACACTAATGAGGCACTGCAGAGGGACTTCTAATTAGATCCACTTTATTCCTGTCACTGAAATTAATTTATTTGCTTCAGCTTCTAGAACTAGTTTGATATTTTCCTGATTTTTAAGCTAGAGAGTACAAAGGCTAAGAAAAGCTGGAACTGGCTCTGATATTTATATCCGGCTTGCTCATGTTTGGAACAGCAAGGTTTGGTGCAGGTTTTGCCCAAAGCCAGAAGGTCTTTATCAGTGTGTTTGGAGCAACATCGTGACGGCCACGAGGACAGGGGATGGTGCAGCCCCTGGGCTCGGTGTCCCCAGAGCCCCCCGCTAGGACCGGGCTCTAAGTAAGCAATAACGCAGCAATATTTTGCCACTTTGCGAGTTCCTGCCTCATGCATATTCAAAGAGGGAAGAGGCTATATGCATAATTCATTATCCATTACAATTGCTTTATACTATTTATACTATTACTTCAGTAGCTGTTTAAATTAAGGGTTACAAATAGCTCGTTTGTTTTCTGCTGCTCTGGCAAGGGGGTTTCAGCTCCTCAAAGAGCTGCCCCGGCAAAGAGCAGGGTGGGCTTTGGCCAGAGAGAAGGGTCCCCAGCAAGGGGAACCATGGTCCTTAAAGTTTCCAAACTTTATGTCCCATCCAGCACGCAGCTGAGGTCCCATGAGTTGCCCTGGCCCCGCTTTCCTCCCGATTTGGCTGCCGCTGGTTTCCCACCCACGTGCGATTAATGGTGCCCCAAAGTTTCCAATCCCCGGGGCGAAAGCTGAGCCCCATCGCTCCAGGCTCCAGCGGAGAAGCTTGCTTTGGCCACTCGCAATGCCAAATAACGTCGGATTCGTATCAGCGATGTGGCTTGAAATCAGCCTCTTCACACCCTAATAAATTTCGGAGAAATGTGGGAAATCCTCAACTGGTAACTAATTATCAACTAAGTATTAAAACCCAGGTCTTGATACACATATTAGGACTCTTGGTGCCTTTCCAAACATTATTTTATTAATATGAATAATATATTAACCATTGAACAGTCTGGACTTCATCCAAACCACTCTGTTGTAAGAGCTTTGCTAAGACTTACCAAGGATATTTACTTCTCTAAACAACAGATAACATTTGTATCGGTTTCGGTTTTATTATTGTTTCACTAAATAGTTCTGAGAGCACCAAGAGAGGGATCTGAAGATTTTCAAAATGATTTGAAAGCTAGTCCATAAAGCGCTTTACATCTTCGGGAGTTTAAAAAGTGAATTGCTGTTCTTTAATAATTTAAAGAAAACCTCCAGAATGCATTTTTAAACATATTTCCAGCTAAACACAGGTTCCTGTCCTCTGCTCTCATCACCAGGGGATCACGTCAGGATGAATCATGCCGAGGGAGCCACAGTCGTGGCCGTGTAATCTAAAACAAAGCTGCCAAGGGAAGATCTGCTCCCCGAGGGAGACCCAGCCGGTACCGCTGGATGCTGTTTGCTCATTACCACGGGCCCGGGTCACAGACCAGTGATGTATCTGATTTAGATAAGACTTAAAATTCAATTTCTCAAAGTTTACTTAAAATTACTCAGATTCATGAACGCTTTTATATGGGGCTGTGGCATTAACAGCTGTGAACTCCCCTCTGCCACCCAGAGCTGCAGGATGCAGGGAGCACACAGCAATAGGAGAGGGCTTCATCCAAAACGGAGCAGGCTACGATAAGAAACCCCCTCTGAGTCTGCAGAGTCAGGAGGTACCCGTGCCCTTCCCATGGCATTTTCCAGCCAATGTTAATAACGGATGCCAGGAGCGTGCAGGCCTGCTCAAACATCCCAGAGAACTGTTCTCCGTTGCCTCCTGCTGCTCCATCCCTCCTGGCTGACACGTCGTGCCCCCGCCGTTATAGCTCTTTCTGTACAGCTGCTCCCACGCTTACCGCGGCCTCCACCTGCTAGCAGAAGCAAATGCACAGGCCACGCACGCAAGCAACCCGTGAGAGTCATATATTACCCGGAGAACCATAAACAGTGTCTCAAAACAGCATTTGTGGCATGTTGGCAGTGCACTTAGCTGGACTTGGGGAGAAACGCAGGTTAATACTCACGCTGGCTACCAGTCCCCAGCTGTACATCCCACCCTCGCTTACTCCTCAGGTTATTTTACCCCATGACTACCCAGTGCAGCTGTGGCTTGTTGGGCCACCTCAGGAAAGACTCTTTGGAAGGTGACTTGGCGTCACGGAGCTTCCACTTACATTAGTGTCCTCTCTGTGGTTGTAGATAATATCTTTCATGCCTAAAAGTAAGTGTCCTAAATTTTCCAGCCAAGACCAGCTGGGACGTGTGGGTCCCCTCTTGTTCCTGGTGATGAGTCCTACCTGCACATGTCCAGACCAAGCAATGCATCAAGCTCAGACGAGGAGCTACAAGCCAGGGCTAGCACTGTAAGTAAATGCATTTTTTAATTCAAACAAGGACACTGAACTTTGGAGGTTGCCCACAGCTGTTGTCCAAGCTTGGTAAAATCAGAGTAAATCAGGTGGGGGTATTTACATTCAGGCTGCTTTACTGGGGAGGTGAGGGCAGGGAGAGCCAGTCCCTGCCGATGGGTGGATGGTGCCACCCTGCAGGCAGCTTTGCAAAGCGCGACTGGGGCTGGCGGGGTGGTGGTGCCCACATCGCCTCCTCATCACCGCAGGAGCAACTTTGCCATCCAGTTTGTTCCAATTTTGCTGACCACCACCCATGAATGAGGCAGCCCAAAGTCATTCTGACGTGAGTGTGGGCAGTTATGAACATCCGTCGGGACGACACTGCTATCTCTGCTCCCTGGGCTCCACCAAGCTCACCATGCCCGTAGATGTTTCAGACCTCATACATGGGAAGAGTTTACCCCATGCCAGCTAAGCTGGGCTAAGCAGACATAAAAGCCACCAGCAGATGACTCTCATTTATAAACTCTCAAATTCATGTCAAAGTTTCATTAACACTTCCCTAAATGTGTTTCTCGCCCAACAGTCCCTTCAGGAAGCAGCAATTTACCTTTCACCTCCGGTTTCTCTGTTCCTGCATTTTTCTGCCTCACTTGCTGATGGGTACACGCTGTTTCACCCCTTCCCGCATCCCAGGGGCTTGGCCAGCGGCACCGCACTGGGAGGGGGACGGTCCCACCGCGACGGGGTTAACGCAGCGCAGCCGGAGCGAGCTGCCTGCTCAGGTATGACCATCCTCTTCCAGACAGCCCATCATCTGCTAATGGGACTTAAAACAGTTGCTGCCTCATCGGCAGGAGCGTAATGATCGCTGGGCAGCGGAGAGACCCATTATCCATCATCCATACTTCTCTTCTGTCTGATGATAATGATTTCTTAGTTCAACAGTAGTGCAGAGGGACCTCACTGCTTTGTGCACGATTGTAGTTTAATATCCTGATCAAGACAAATACAGATTGCATACGGGCTGCAGGGCCGCGTACCCACCGCCGCCGCAGGACGAAGCCGTGGAGGGTTTCCCTGGGAAACTTGGAGGCTACACAAGGTCTTAAGAAAAACTGAGACATGCCAGTGTTTTGTGCAGCAGGGGACAGCGTGTCCCCCCTCCCGCCCCAGCACATAACTCGACTGAGATGCGGATTTGCTCTGTAAAGAATCAAGTCAACAGGGAAAGAAAAGAAATAAAGCTCTCGAAAATGTATTCGTACTTCCGATTTCATTTTCCTCCAACTATTATTCTCCAACTCAAACTATTCTATGATTCTGTGATTATTGATCTAATATCGCCATTTCAATATGTCTAGAAGCAATCTGATTTGGTTTAAAATACTTAAGGGTTTCTTTCAATGAGTTAATCGAGGGATGCAGAGCATGGTGCTAGGCATGCTCAGCTTTGTACTAAAATAATTGAAAATATTGGGGAAAAAAAGGATTCCGCTTCACTTGAGCTGAGGCTGGGGCTGCTGGGAATGGCACAAGCATGAGTTTTCCTTCAATGGGTGTTCATGTGACGAAGCTGCTTCCCATGTGCCCACGTGGGCAATGTGGCCACCGTGCTGGTGACTGGTCCCATCGTCGAGGAGATGCTCACCTGTGCCGGGACCTGCACCTGTTCCCTGCCGCAGGAGCTGCCCTCTCTGCCGGTGGGGAGAGGACGAAGGAAGGACCGACACTATCAGGAACTTCAAATCCAATAACTGATGCTCAAAAGAAACACAATAGCGAGAGCAGAGCCGCCGCTGAAAATGAAATCCCAAAGACAAGTATTTATTCTTCTCGGACCTCCTCGAGGAAAACAGGCACACCGGCAGCATGCTAAACAGAGCGGAGGTTCGGGGAGACAAATGTCCAGGCAGCTTTTCTTTAATATCCATTTGAAAGAAGCTTAGTGCCACGAGGCTTTCATCTCAATATTCCTGAGGCCGGATTTGAAAGTGCTTAAGGTTAAATATTACTCACTCTTGGAAAGAACATCTCCATCTGTCTCATAAAAAAAGCTTTCAGTCTTGGAGGTACTCAGGGAAACTTACCCATAAACACGGTCATCAGAGACTTCAGAGGAAAAAAAAATCCTGTAGGCTCTGCCCGAGAAGTAATTAGCCTTTCAAATTCAGCAATGTTTAATCCCACAAAGCCTTATATACAAAATATAATCCTTTTATTTTTCTGTGGAGCTGAGCCGGCAAGCGAGCGCGACCCTGCCTGACCAGGCGCTGCACAGCTGGGTCCCACTTGCTCACATCTGGGCGTCCTGAAGTGCGGGGCAAGAAGGAAAGTTTCAGCAAACCTGAGTCCCCCCAAAGGAACCCCAGAAGGATGCTCCCGACGTGGTCCATGGCCTCGGGACGAAGCCTCCTGGTGCTCCTGGCTGGCTGGAGAGCTGCTGCAGCGCGTCTCAGAGATGCCGAAAGACTCTTGGGCTGCTAAATGCCCAATTCACTTTTGAAAACCGGATTTAAGCAGCTGGTTTTGAACATTTGCGGTAAAAGAGAGACCCGAAATAGCATTGTGTGATTTGGGGTGAAGTGCCCCGAGGCCCGGTGATAATAATTGTAGCACTCTTTAAAAAGAAAAATGACATTTTTTTCAAGGCGGTGAAAGCAGCTGACAACATCCCCGGGGACCTCCCGAAGCTTTCGAGAGGAGAAATTACATCTTTTCAGAGGCTGAAAAATGACAGTGCTTGGCAGCCTGCAACATATCTCATGGAGTCCCGGATCACACGCAGCGTGACGGTGATGATGCCATGGGCTCGTGACCGCCACACGGTGTCACCAACCAGAGGGACCAGCAAGCAATGAGAAAGCCATCCGTCAGCTAGAAACACCATCATTTATGTCTAATGGTGCGATGGTCCGGAGGAAGCTGGTGTGAAGCTCTGCTTTAGCAAGATCTCCTCGTTCATCCTTGTGGAAAGAAATGAGGTGGGTCCTGCTAACTGGGTGAGAAACGTGGCTTGCTGCACCTGTCAGGTCTAAGAGGTGTGATGTCTAAACCGTCCTAAGGGTGTCTCAAGGCCAGGAGATGAGGTCTGGTGTATCCCAGTCCTACTGCTGACTGCTCTGTTAGAATAAAAGTAATCTCAAAACTAAGATGCATTGAAATGTCTCCTCATTTTGTGTCCTTGAGCGGACTGTGAAAAGCACATTATTCCACACGATCTCCTTCAGTTTGTGGCCTCCTCCCACGCTGCCATCCTCATTCCCACTGGCCTTGCCTGCCACGGTCAGCTCTGCCAGGTCCCAATGTGACATGGGGTGTCTTCCTTAAACCCCACAAAACTCCAGCTTTATGAGATTGAATCAGAAGAGGATGCTGCACTGATCACTACGTGTTGATCGTTGATGGCTGCACAGAGAAGCTAATAAGGAAATCTGGCTTTTAATGTATTGATCGTAGCTGTTTGATTACTCTAGGAAAAAGGTCGGACAGAAAATGCCAATAACTGTGCAAAACTTGAAAGCAGATTAATGCTTTTCCACAGTTCCTCCTCTCAAGAGCATGGAAGAGCAATGGGAAGCAGAGCATCACACAGAGAAGATGTTCTGGCCATGTCTTCTCCTTCCTACTCTTTCTTCCTACTGCACATGAAGTAGGGAGCAGCGAGTTATCACTACCACGTGGTCTTGTCTTGTTTAAATACTTACAACCTATGCTCTGGTCTGACGTGCCCAAAGGACAGAGCACTGAAATGTGGGTGCTAGGACAGTCGATGGGGCTCCTCAATTGCATGCATACAGGAAAAAAGATGCCAGGAACCCAAAACCGGGACTGATTTTCAAAACTCTAAGAATAGGTCGAAATAATAGCTATGCTATTCTGGTTTTAAGTGAATCAGGAAGTTCAGAAAATAAAAATACCATAAAAGTCAGAGACACATAGGCCATGGATATCCTTTGACAGAAAGATTACTATTGAGGGTTGGATGTTCATCTGGACCTGGCTGTCACCCAACGCTTACTGATATGGGCTTTGTAGCTTGGGTGAAAAATAAATGCAGTGAGAAAGACCAATAAGAGATCTCATAGAAACATACAAAAGGGAGCAAATCAATACCAATAAACTGCTTTGGATGGTGATTAATTAATAGCAATTAATTTTGAAAAGAAGAGGATATTGACTTAAATTGACAGAGGGGCTAACCTTTGAGCAATTCAGAGAAAATGTCTTTAAAACAGAGTGATTAAGTTGTAGAAAGTAATAAAAAGGCTACACTGCCTCCAGGATGAGCTGAACCCAGCTTGGGAATGATGTCAGGAGAGCCTCTAATTAGACGCTGGAGCTTGATAAGGTAAATTGATTAGCTTGGCTCTGCCAGATGGGAGTTAAACAGTCATCTTACTTCTAAATGTGTCCTTGGTATCAGGATAGCCAAATTCCCACAGATCTCACAAAAAAATTCTAAAAGCTTTGCAATCCTGAGATGCTACAGCAAGGAAGGCTCCGTACCTCACCTCTCCTAAGGTCACCGGCATTTCAAAACTTGCTTGCTCATCAGAAAGCAAGTATCCAAATTTTACCACATCTGTTGCGATACGGACTTACGCTTTACTGGAAGCTGTTCCTGCAGGTTCCTCACTATGAGGAACCTTGGGACATTTTAACAAGCCTTTCCTTCTGGCCCCGGCACATGGATTGTCGTCTTCAAGCCAGAAATGCTCCAGGACCCGCCTACACCAGAGTCAAGTCTGGATTAGGTTGGGAGTGAATTAAATGAATTGTGAACTGACATTGCAGACATAAGGACTAAACTCCACTCTGCTGACTTGCTGATAATTAATTATGATTAGCCGGTCATTGTAGAGCTGGGCGCAGCAATGGGTCTGGGCAAGCTGGCACGGCCCATGGCCACAGCAGACATGAGTCAACCTCAGCCTTTTGACTTCTCATTTTCATGAGAATGTAAATTAATGAAACGCTTCTGAAAACGAACGAGCGGCATCTGGTAGCCCTTTGTGTCGGGGGCAGGGAGACACAACAGCACAGCAGGCCAAAATTATATTTTGAAGATCTTCATTTCTTATCCCGTTTCTTCCTCGGCATTGTGAAGTCCTGGCAGATCATTTGAAGAAAGACATAACTATAATCAAACAAAACTAATTTCCCAATCTTCATAAAATGCATCCCACATCATGACCCTCCGTCACAACAGGATGCTCGGAAATTCCTGAAATCTCCTCCTGCTGGGAGCTCCCCCCGGGGCAGGACAGGCCGGCTGCTGATTTTCCAAGGAAGTGGCTATTTCTTTTTTCGCTAGCTTTGCTCTACCTTCATTCTAGAGCGAAACCACGATTCAGAAGTTGGAGGAAACGGTTAATCACAGACATATTGTCTGCGATGCAGCATGCGGGCTTCAATGTTATCTGATTGCTCTGTGGTTTTGGAAAAATAATATTGTTTCCCAAAATGTGCGACGTGCAGAGCAGTTTATAGCTGGTTTTCACAGGTCCGGTGAGCGCACAGCCAAGCAGGCACAGGCGTTGTGCAAATCTCTGCAAATGGAGCTGTTTACTAACAATATTTCCTAACAGACAATTAAAAGCTGATTTATATAAAACTTTAAAAATAAAAGAATTCTAGAAATGCTCTCGGCTCATTTTGAAATAGCTCGGTTAAATGTCAGCGGATGAAAATATCATCCAGCAACAGGGAGCTGAGCCCTGTTTTGAAAAACAAA
Source organism: Chroicocephalus ridibundus (assembly GCF_963924245.1). Taxonomy (NCBI): domain Eukaryota; kingdom Metazoa; phylum Chordata; class Aves; order Charadriiformes; family Laridae; genus Chroicocephalus; species Chroicocephalus ridibundus. Next base: position 67,381,124 of record NC_086289.1, read on the forward strand.
TAGCGGTGATTGGATTCAGCTGTGCAACAATGGGAACTCTGGAAAAGCCTGGCCAGGGCTTCACCCCGAAGGAAGAGCACGCTCCTTCCAGCAGGACGCGGCGCCCGAGAGGTGCCAGAGCCTTGCGGAGCCGCCCCAGCCCGCCAGCATCCTTATTCCGGGCAAAATAAAGACATCTTGGTTCACAAAGATTTAGGAAGGATCACATGGCCTGATCCGATTTCTCCCTCCGAGCTGAGAGGCTGAAGACAGCTCTGTCTACAATGGATCGCGGAGCAAATTATTATTGAGACTGAAGACCTAAAATGACCCTGTAGAAAGAAAAAATTGTTATGGGAAGGGAAAAAAAACCCACCCCAAACGGGTCTATTGTTAATAGCTGGCACCATTATAAAGTTCGCAATTGGTAACTTATTTAAAGATTATTTTTCTTCGGATTTCTTTGCTTTTTGCAAATCTAACTTCAAAGGAATGCCATCCTTTCAGACCTCTACCAACATTTACGTTTGCAGTCATGAACAGCCCCTAAACTTTTATTTCAGCAATAAAGACAATTGCAGAAAGCAGTTCCAAATTCTGATAGGGCTTTTTAAAAAACAAATAAACATCCCCCGGCGGGATTTGCAGCCCACGGCTGCGGGGCCGCGCTGACGAGTGGGAGCTGGAAAAGCGTGTTTCTCTGGGCACACCGAGGCGCAGAAGTGAACCAATCCAGTTCTTGGCTGCTCAAGCAGAGAAGGAGAAAAGCAAACAAAGTGCACGGCTCTGAAAATTAGATGAGGTTTTTAAATTTCTCTTGGTATTATTAATCTACAATACTGCCTTTTAGCACTGTTAACCAACATTGTGGGTGTTTTAAAGACAATTTAACCTGGCACTGCTCCTGACGGCTTGGGAACATTGACTTTTTCCCCGACTCCTATCGCAAGCTGGTTTGGTGTTTTTATTTCGACACATTAACGGGTGAGGACGTACTGCATCTCACTGGAACCAGCCAGGAGGCTTCTCCTTGTTTGCAAGTGCTGGCAAAATAACCGCAAGCCCTCAGCCACAGGGTTCCCGCAGGTCACGATCCAGCATCAGGCCCCCCGCAAGCAACTTCCAATGTGGTGGAGCCTCAGCCCGTGAAAAATGAACAAAACCAAACCAAAAACAAAAGAATAAAAATGAAACAACAGAGCATGGGACTATTTTAAATGTCAGTTTATCTCAGTTTTAAATATCAGTCTAATTCAGGTTTAAGTGTCAAGGCCTGATTCTCCTCCAACTGCCATTAACTGTCAGCTCTTCCTCCCACCAAGGTCCCTGCTGGGCTGCAGAGCCCCGGGGCGCTCAGCCCTGCCCCGCGTAGGGGCCGAGGGGCTCACCGGCCTTGGGAGAGCCCAAGCTCACAAAGCCAGCCAGCACCAGCCTGGCTTCCCCTAAATCAGGGAGGAACAGGAGGTGCGTGGACGTCTGGTGCAAGCTGATGGAGCCCATTGATGGGACACCCCCGTTGACACCAGCTGAAGATGTGGCCATGCAAGGACAAGGTTGCAGGTTGGCGTGTTGCTCCTGCGCATCCCGACTGCTGTGGACCTTCACACCACGTGAACTCTGCTGACTCCCTTGAACTCCCAGGAACATATGTTTGATAGCAAGCTCTGTATTTTTTGGTCAAGATTTGCAGCAAAGGGAGTTTTATAATAATATTTTACTAGCTGTAGCATGCATGTTATTATACGGTTAAGAACAAGATAGGAAACATATGTGTAGATATTATTTGCTGCAGAAGTTAAATTCCACCAATGACCACAGAAATATTTATGTTTATAGTTTGTAATGAGAAACTGAATTATAATTATGGATTTGCAGAAGTGTGAGTACAATATCATCACACCACTTGCAAAAAAATTCTAATTCCCAATACTAAAGCTCCCAGTCAATATGCATCTTGACAATACAGGGACACCTCACTTCATAAAGCTTATACAACATGTCCAGAATCCCCTTTTTTATGATCTAACTCAAGCAAAAAATTTAATAAAATTGTATTTACTTTTCCAAAGGCATGTGAGTGCACACATGCGAAAGGATATATAGAGAATGTCCCAGAAAGGGGTAAAGATGTTAGACTTCATCACAGAGAGGAGTGAGATGGGAACACGTCTACCAAGCAAAGACTGCAACATTAAGTCCTTGGACTAGAGACACCAACAGAGATCAACGCGGTTCTTTGACTTCTTGAAAGATGATGTCTTCTGCTGAGGAACCGGTAAAAGGGCTTGTTGGGAAATGTGGTGTCAGAGGACACAGCAAATAAATCTGCAGAGGCTGGTCTTTCAGGAGACCAAGGCATTGGCAAGGCATGTCTCAGCAGTGCATCCCACCACAGTGACCATGCTTGACCCACGGCCAATGTCCTGTCCCCTCACTGGTGACATTGACAGGGGACACCATGCTGCCAGGCCACCAAAACCCTGCGCAGAGCTCATCACCCCTGCACCAGAGTGTCTTCATGGAGCAATATGTCTTCGTTTTATCCAGATTCGCCTCATTTTTAATCTGTTACCGAATGAGCGAATGTGATCCTGGTTTGACTTCTGGTCATTTACTTCCAGTCAGAATTGGGTGTAGGGCCAGGAATTTTTCACGTTTTTGTCTCCCAAAACTCCTACAGAGCCAAATCTTGCTTCTGCAAGAAGTCCTGACTTCTCCAAATCCCTCAAAGCCAAGAGTTCAGAAAGCAGCTCCTAGCACTCCAGCTGCTGCACAAGAAGCTAATGTTTACAGGGTAATTTTCATCCTTCAATGCAACATTTTAATTACACTTATGGATAGAGACATTTTCTGTCAGGCTAGGGGCTGGTTTGATGACCAGGGCAGTTAATGAGCTCTGATTCTCCATGGCTTTGGTCCCATTAGTCCTTTCTCCAGTGTTAGGAAGGTTCAAAGCCCCTCCAGGATTATCCATGGGGTCAAGGTGTTCGCAATGCCTCTCCCGTTGCCCAACAGATGACTCCAAAGCCATTTGAGAAAAATCCAGGTGCCCAGCGTGAGTTCTTCTCAGAGGACCTGGGAGGCCTCGAACCATCAGACCACGGCACTGCCCACACTTCCACAGCGCTGCTGACTGAGCGATGATGCCTAAACTCTATGTTTGATGGCCCAGATGCTATTAGAAAGTTTTTCCAAAATGCTGTTTTAATGAAGAAAGCTTGTTTTTCAGTGCTTGTTGTAAGGGTATGGCAGCAAAAGTAAGAATAACGAAAGTAAACTAATGTCTGAGCTCTACTAATGAGCAAAAAAATACTTCGGTATGACTGGGTGATGACTTTTTATTGATCAGGTTGAACAGGATTGCTCTCTAATTATGTGAGACACTGATGCTCTAAAAACGTTAAAGAAAACTTGCAGTTGGAGCTACACGGGAGGTTATTACACAAGCTTTTTAGCACTGGAGGCCAGGATTTCCCTTTTAATCAATCGTAATAATTTGGTTTAAAGGACTAATTGAGCACACTTCATTTTGCACACCATTTTGCTGTAGTTGGTTGGCAGAGGAGCCTGGCATGGAGCGACATGGCTCCCCAGACCACCATGGCTGCTCTGTGAATTATAAGGGGCTAAATTTCTAATGCCTCGGCCACCTTCTCAAGTGGTGTTATCCTATACACATTAGGGAAGAGCATTTTAATAACGAGAACCTTAACAATTATATATACATATAGGTAGAATAGCGCTGTCACACCTTCAGTGAAGATAACAGATATGTACATGTACCTGAAATATTCATGCAGACTTTGGAATTTAAGCTTATGGCATAATAGCATTTGCACAATAATTCAACCTAATTGTGTAGGCAAGCTGTAAAACTGCTATATCTCTGATGGTTTACTGTGCGGAAAAAAAAAAAGGATGCTGTTAAACCTTCTTCGCTGACATCTAATGTTTCAGGTTTTTAAAAATATTGTATAAAGACTGAGATTTATTTCCTAAGATGTTTCATTAATGGTTGTGGCAGGCAGCTGGCCTGAGGTTTGACACACAATAAAATTCATGTCAAGAATATTAAAGATAGTGCAAAAGATAACTATGAATTTACATTCAAACAGGCTTTTGACAAAGCCATTGCAACAGGCTCCTAATCAGGTCTTGAGACCTAGCCTGCCCTCTCTTTAAACCCGTGATCTTGAAAAGGAGCTTTAAATTGGAAATTATTACACATTAAAACCTCAACATGGGCCAGATCGAAGCGGATCGATATCTTGCCGAGCACAATAAATCAGCCTGCTGCTCTGCGGTTACTGTTTGCTGAACATATTTAAATTTTCTTGTAACAAATTAATTCCAACATTTTCTCTTGATTGAATTAGGGCAAGTGTTGGAGCTGTCACAAGTATTTCACTGCTTCAGGGAGACAAATTGCTCGTCTGGACATGGGTAACAAGCCAAAGTGTTGAGTCCCTGATAATCTTTCCACTAATTCTCCATTACAGCAAAATGAAGCCATAAATCACCGTGACAGCTGATCGATGCAAACATTGTTTCCGCCATGATTGCCAGCGCTCCCCGCGGACTCACTGTCCGCTTACAATTCGCCGAAATTACTCCCCGGGCAGCCTCCCCGGGAGCTCGGCGAGCCTCGCACCAAAGGCGCTCCGTTCGCAAAAGTAACCATCTCATTTCGGGTCTCAGCCCGCTCACCAAATAGCAAATATTAATCAAAACGCCCTATTTAGCTACCCGCCAGGTAATCTTTTAAAGCTAAGAAGCGTTCCTCCAGCAATCATTCTTTCAGCAAAAAAAAAAAAAAAATTAATGAAATTTTAAAACTCCTGTTTTATAAAATATATTTGTGGGAATGTAACGACGTCAGGCTCCAGCCCTGTCGCTTTCTCTTAACTAACTAGTGGCAACTTGGATGAAATTACTTGACCCTTTATCGAGTTCTGCTAATGTCTTCTAAAAAAGAAATTAAACCACCCCACGGCTTGCCCTATGGCAGCTCTCCGCGCACATTTAATTCCAGGAAAGATGTATTAAGTAGTTCTGCGCAGAACTAATTCACACGCCAAGCCGGCTGCGCCCTTCATCCACCGGCATAATGCTGCGGCGTTCCTGGCTCCGACCAGCACTCAGCTGGCCCAGAAACTGGTCAGCAAACAGTAAAGACTGGAAAAGTGTCTCCGTGGGTTAGCAGCCCCAATCCAGATGTGGAAATCCTAACCGAGACAGGAGCAGATGCTGCGCTCCAAGGGAGGGAGGGCTCTTCGGGTACCGTGGCATTGCCGAGCGGGGATGTGGCGAGGAGGGAACATAGAGTAGGAGCTCACAGGAAAACTCCTATTCCCATGCAACTGTTTGCATAGCTGAGATAATGTAATAAAAAGGACAAAAATAATGTAGAAGCGGTTGCAGGAAAGCTGTAGATTTGCTGCACTGACTGCTCTCCCCGTGGGCACGGGGGGCCGCTCCGCACACCAGGAAAGGTGAAGGGTGTCAGGGAACAGTACGGGGACCCTCAGCACAGGGCCACTCAATGTGGGGCAATGCCACGTGTCCCCCCAGCACGGCTGTGCCTCTCCACCACACCGGGTTGGACGTCACAACCCAAAATTGTCACAGCCACCAGGGCAACCTCGTCGCTCCATGGGACCCAAACCCTGCTTTGGGGGCAGGTCCTCTCCGAGGAGGCTGGGAGAGGATGAGTGGTGCTGGGACCCCAGGGATTCAGACAAAGTATGGCAAGTGTGTCTCAGGTGTCACTAACGAGATGTCCCCCTACCCGCCTCGGCCTGCCGAGAGGGTGACAGCAAGTGTGCTGCAGCATGAATGCGTCCGACAAGATCCCTGCCAGTGAATAACCAAATATTTCAAAATATTAAGGCTCCGGAGCTGGATTGTTTTAGACATGCAATTATGCTGTGTTAGCAGCTCTAAAAGTCCATTGTCACAAGCAGAAAAAGCATAGGTTTCCGCCTGCAAACTATGGATTTGTTTATCCCTAAGTAAAAAAGTGGAAAACCAGAAACTCTATTTCCTCATATAAAATATAAAGTGCTTCATCATGTCAACATTGCGGTCTCTCCGTTCCACATCAGCACACAAAAAAACCCCAAACATGTGTTATAAGAAACGTGGTGGAGGTGGTTTGCAATCACCTATAGACAAAAAGAGGTTCCTCCAAGAAGCACGCGCTCCCTCAGAGCCAAACTTCATCCCCCAAATGCCTACAATCGCCGCAGCCCCCAGCTCTCCCCCCCAACACAACCCTGCCACGGATTCGGGGAGTTCATCGCAGTATTGGATGCGAAGGGTAAAATGGTTAAAATGCATCCATCAATGTCCCCCTCCCAGTAGTTCTCAACCGATCACAAGTTGAGATCAATGAGTGATCGTTAGGGAGGAGGGAGAGATGCTGGAGGTGACCAGGGACAGAGAAAAGAATAACAAACCCCTGTCCTGGCTTGGATATGATGGATCATATAATTTAAGGAGAGGTTTCAAAAAAAAAAAAAAAGCCACTTCTGTGTCATTCCCTTATTTGAGACTTTTATATGCTACAAGTTCCACTTTGGAAACACTTATCATAATTGAAATACACTTAATTGAGATACACTTAATTGAGACTAATTGAAATTCCACCGCCACTACCATAGCAGTAAATTAAAAAGCAGGGAAAATGATCAGAAAGGATGTTTTCTCGCCATTGCTAAACTTCAGCTTGTTTTGCTGTTACAAACTGGAGCTTCGGTAATAAAAAGTCTTGTGCTTCTGCAATAATTATGCATTTTCATGTATTGTTTCTAAGAAAGAGAATCTATTATTTACAGAGAAACAACCCTAAAAAAATGCCAGTCAAAGCCATTAAGAGGTTTTCACTGATGCACCGCACGTAAATTTGATTTATGTTGGTTTAAACAGTTAAGAAATCCCCGAAATAACTTCATTTATTATTTTATTGCCTGATTAATGGTTCAGAGTAACTGATTTGTAGCTGAAATTTTACTGAATGCAAAATTAAAATAATAGCCTTTTGTAAAAATGTTCTGTATTTGTTCAATTATGTGTTTAAAACTGAAACAAATATAAAAACTTCAATAAATATATTTTCTTCCAAGGAATGACATACTGTGGGTTTTCTGTTATTGTTGGGTTTGATGTTTTTGCCTCTAAGGAGGTCAGCAATATGGAAACATAAAGGCCAATTTAATTTGTGCATCTGTGGCTGCCAAGTATTTTAATTCCGACAGCTGTGACTGAAGAGTTAATATTTTACTTGTCAAAATCCAAAAGAAGGCCAGTGAATCACTCTAATTCTCATTAAGAGGCTTCCCCCCAGTAGCACCCTAATTCAAAATAATGAAAGTAGAGACTGAGTGCGATTCTAATACCAGTTGAGACCTATCTTTTAATATTTCTCTAGTGATGGATTAGGGATCGGGGAAATTCATCTCAGATCATAGAGCCTAATTTAATAAGGGATCATTCCAAGAGTATTGCATTTTATAATAATGTCATTTAATGTGTCGTCTTCCATTTTTACTGTCCCATATGTATGCTTACATGATGGTGCCATAGGGATAAACTTTTAAAGAACCAGTATCATTTTTTGTCCTAGGTTCTTCTTAACGAGGAAGTTTATCAATGATGCGGTCTATTAGTGAGCTATTATAATTGCGGAGTAGTTAAAAGAAACAGTAGAAGCCAAGAGAATGGTAACACAAATGACAGTTTCAAACCCTGGAGTGAAGGGAAAGGAAGAACATTTAAAAGTAGGTTAAAATCAGATTTTAGTGTCTAATACAATAGTGCCATTACACGAAAAATGTGGTAACCTAGATGTTTAAAATGCATAATAATAAAATAATTTCTCCCTGTAAGAACATCTACATATAACGTTTTCCACTTCCTTGTTTGGTGTATTCCTGTGATTAATTAGGTAGATCTAATTGCTTGTTTGTGTTTTTTATGCCTATTTTCCAATGTTCTTTTCCCCAAAGGTAAAGTGTTTTGCCACTCTGTGAGGGCGGCAAATTATCGACAACCTATATAAGGGGTTGGAGTTTATTATTGCATATTAATATTTGGACTGTATTTAATGAGTTATGTTATTTCTATTTCTTGGCATTGCACTGAAGGTGAAATTCTTGTTGATTCCTCCAACAACACCTAAGCTACTCAAGGTCAAGAAATAACCCAACCACCTAAACGTCAATATATTGTTATTGGTTCCAAGTTGTGTAGCTGCAGCCTGAGCTTTGCGTAATCACACTTCTACCACACAAGGCCTTTAAGAAAAATGGTGTTATAATGAGAATTTTTGTTCCAAATACATTCACGTGATTAAGCCTTTATTTTCAGGTAACAACTCAACGGCTTCACTGTAAGGTTTGACAGAATTAGATCAAACACAGACAGCCTAAATAGGAACTGGTTGAGTAATAACCTGCTGTAAACAATAATCTAATTACAGGAGTTTTTCCAGCATTGAAATGTGTCGTTTGAAGGGGAACACAATTAATACAAAATGAGGTTTTTCATATTTTCTCTTTTCTCCTGTGTATTTTCAGTTTTGTTTTCTTTAGAGTATCGTAACTCTTGGTATTTCTTGCGCGTTCTCTCATACAACTCAATTTATTATTCTCGTCTTGTCAAAAATATTCTTTCTTGATATTTCTTTTGATTTTCTTCTTTAATTCTTTGCATTTTAAGTCCCCATTTGTCTGCTGTCTGCTGGTTTTACCCTCTTCCATTTCCTCTTCCTTCCATTTTATTGTCTTCTCCTTAAGTCAGTTATTTCACACTTTTTCAGGTTTCATTTCTGAGTCTTACCGTTGGCTAGTTTGTAAAACCCTCTTTACAAGTTGGAAAAGTTTCATCTAGATTTTATAGCCTAGATTTTTTTTTCTCACCATGTTATCTTTTCACGTGTTAGTGCATTGTTTGTTAAACTTGTTTCTTTTGATTAAATATCAAAAGTTATTCCTCCAGTAGGAATGTTACATATGCACAAGTCTGGCATCTGGAACCACTTTAGGGACTCATTCGGTTTTCTCTCAGAAGAGAAAATTATAACTGTTTTAAATCAGAAAAAAAAAAAGTATCTTGTGGTATCTAAAATAATTAGAAATGACTAGTTTATATTAAAAAATTAGAAACAAAAAAAAAAGTTAAATAAACAGATTTTGAGGACTATTTTTTAACTAACGTTGCCTGTGTGAGTCACCTTTTTCAATTTCCACCACTTGTTTTTCCCATGTCGCCTTCATTACAAATAAGGTAAAGGAAAAAAAGGGGGTGACAAACGTTGGCAGTTAATACAAGCTGTGTCCAGGGTCAGGTGTGCTTTTAATGTTTTCCTGGCTTTAATGTATAATTGATCCTTGTTCCTTTCCTTACTGGTGTGATTCTTCGCTTAAGTAACTCCCATAACCGTACCGGTGTGGTGCGGTGATTACCAGGGGCAGGTACCAACCTTGTATGAACCTGCCCCCCTGCCCCAGCACGTCGAAAACGGCTCCCACCCCCAAAATCACTTTTTGGGGCTCACCTCTGGACATGAGTCAGACGAGGGGGGAGGCTCCTCCTCGGGCAGTACTCGGCTGCTTTTATATTTTGTCATTCACTGCTAGGAAAGTTAAACTAGTATCAACGCAGTTGCATCTTTAACTGGTTAACTTGGTCCAAGTCCAGCTTGCTAAACTGCCGATTACAAACCCAACCGAAACGTGGTATAAATAGCGCTATCTCAGTGGGAAAAATTGGCAATAGTCAGAAAACGGGTCCCAGTCAGACAGATACAAGGAGAAAGTGTCACCAGAAAGTTAACTGTCTGCCAAAGAATATAAATAAAGGAATGTCTGCAAACTTAGTCATTTCTTGCTTTTCATTTGATCCCTTATTTCCCCCTTGCCCCTCTCTTTTTCCCACCCACAAGTCCGTCTGTAAACGTCCATCTCTCCCACCACCTTCTCCTTATGCTATTACATTTGGCCTATCTGCTTCTCCCCACCGCGCTGAGCCGCGCAGGCTAGCCGAACTCCTAATTATAGACTTGTAGACCATCTCGTAGGAGAAACATCTTCAAGAGGACAATTTAGGAAGAAGCTTTCTATGGTGTTATCACCGTAGGTTTTCCTTCTTGCTGTATCAGACCCTGACGATACCTGCCAGGGAACCCACCTTGGCTCCACCACAGCCCAGAGCTGTCTGTATGGGCGCGAGCCTGCATCCCCACCGGCACATTCCCTTCCACTTTGTCACGTCATGGCACAGCTTGTGGGTTTCCTTTTGTTTCATCCTTACTTTAAATTAATCAGAATTCAGTTTTAATTTAGAAATTCACAGTCAGTTCGCTATAAGAATTTGATAGTCAATACTTAGGGTAATACAATTGTGCATTTAAGTCTTAAGGCATTTTTCTTTAGCTGTCTGGACAGGTATAACTCAGTCTCAGGAAAAAAAAAAACAAAACAAACAGGCTGCCACAGCAAATATTCTTTATTACAATACAAAACTGATTTTCAACAAATAAAATATGCTGTTGTGGTCAGTGTTCCCACAGATATCTCTGTCTGCTACAGCATTTGCAGACAGCAGGCGCAGGAAAAGACAAACACACGATGAAGTCCATGTTTTAAAGATCAACCCAATATTACACAAAAACTGTCAATAATTTTGCTCTGTTCTCATTGGAGCATCAAAAGAACACCAGCTAAAACCTACCACGTAACAGCCCCCCTTAAGAAGGTAGAGGCTGTTGGGTTTTTTTCTGGCAGCCCAGTTTTTTTGAATCCAAATAATAAATCCTATTAAAAGTGTTGATAAAAGTGATCATAGAAATGTAACTAGATTAGCCATCCTTTTCTCTCTGATATTGAACAAATATTTTTCACTCTGAAGATACGTTATTAAATACTGTTAACTTTACATCAAATATGCCAAGTATCTAACCAGTGGGGAGTGTATTAAGAACGTGAGATAATTTTGATTAGTTTGGAAACGCAGCCTGCTCCTGCAGCCCTCATATGCGCTGAATTCCAGCGCTGCCAGGATTTACATGCACAACTTTTATTAACTTTTATTTTTTATTAATTAATTTTTATTAACTTCTTTTTTTTTTAAATCAACTTTTATTTCCTTATGCACCTCACGGCTGGCTCCCAAGCGACGGGTCGGGAAAACCGTTGCGGGAGGCGAGTGGGTGTAGGTAGAGATCCCTTGGGATGCGTGGAAGCTCTCTGCTCTCTTCTGCAAGAGGAAGAGGAGCGGGAGCGATGCGGGCTGTGGGGCGAGCGCGGGCTGGGATGCACGCCCTCCCCTCGCCCGCCAGCAAGAACCCGCTCCACTGCCAGGCTGAAGATCCCAGCACATCATCACAGCTGGAAACCCTCTTTAAATCAGTTGTAACACAGTCTGTTCCATTGCCCTGCGCTTGGAGTATAAAATAAAGACATTGAGAAATGACTAATTCAAGAATGTTTTCCCCTCTGAAAACCCAATTTCAGCCTACAAAGGCAGCGCGGGCTGCAAGGCCCCGGGAGCCAAGGGCACTCTGTGATTATTTGGCTGCGGAGCTGCATGCAAAACATACGCTGTTTAAATACCCAGGGAGGCAGTTCTCACAGCTCTCTGCTTATAGCCGGATTGAGTTTCATATGTAAACTGGAATTCAGCTTCCTTCTATACAAAGGAAAGTATGTGGGTTTGTATACAAAGAAATTTTAAAATAACAGCTTATTTTGGGTACTGAATGACTTTTCGGAGAACTTAGACATAAGCTGTTACTTCGATTTAAATTTTCTTTAAAATGGATCTCAAAAAAAAAAGTTGTATTTTGTGAAGTTTCACGTGTGCCAACTGATCTTAGCCACAGAGGGTACTGGCTCATGAGACTTTCCATTTAGTCACAACCCACTGAAATATTACCCATATGTTGCCAATGAGGGAAGACAGTTACAACTGAATGATATTTTACATTAATTGTATTTAAAGGACAGCAGTTTGGTGACAGCCAGGGCGAGACTGGCTATTTACACACAATTTGTACAAAATCTGGTGGAGGGGGAAAAAAATCCCGTAAAGCTTGATGCTCTTCTGTCCTCCTCCTCGTCCCTGCACATAACCTTCCCAGCAAGGTAACCCATCGCCTTTGTACCAGGAATCGCCCCGTTCTCAGCAGGGATGGGGCCGGAAGGGTATTTGGTGAGGAGGGGGACGATGTCCATGCCCTTCGCCTGGTGGTGCTCCCTTCTGCCTCCCGACTGCAGCGGGAGCCTCCAGCTGCCCTGAAGGCGTTTTGGTTTCCCTGCCACTGGGAATTATGGAGACAGTGGGCATTAATGGATGATGGATTAATGGATATCAGAAAATTTAATTTCCTGGTTATGCTCTATGATTCTGGTCTTTCTGTAGGGACATAAATGTGCACGAGATAATGATATTTCAAGGGCCAAACTGTGGATATTCCCTCCCACCCTTTTCCTTCTGAATTCACGCAGTCGTGACAGCAGATCTGGCCAGAGGGAAAGTACGGTGGGCCTGTGTGTCACAAAGTTACTCTCCAGGCTCTTTCGGGTTGTTTAATTTAGGAAAACAAATTGATGAGTAGGTAAAGTATTCCACGGACACATCAGTGTTTATTTACAAACCAATGCACCCAGTCCCATCTCCCTGACCAGGAAACACTCCTCTTTTCGTCCCCAGCTCCCACCCTCTCTCGGCAGTCACGATAAACAAAAACATGCTTCTCCCGGGCACCCTATTCTGCCCCAGGTGCTTCACCTCCTCTCCCTGCTCCTGTCTGCTCCTCTCCCGCTCTCCCCGCACCACCGGCACGCAGGCAGGTATGCAGCGCAGCGCCCAGCTCTCTCCTCTTTGCCTGTCATCACGCCACAAGGACGCTCTCCACCCACGCTCTCCTCATCTCTGACTCATCTCGGTTTCTGCCGGCATTTAGGGAATGGCTTCTACTGTTTTGGCCATCTTGTTACATACAGAAGCTCAGTTTTTTCCTATGCCCACCTGCAGTGAAGCTTGGTTATTGTATCCACCACCTCCAATATGACCAGACTTGATGCTATTACTGCACAACGCATATGCAAGGTCCTAGATATAAGATTGCTTTATAGAATTAACTGATTTTGCTGTTGCCTGGAAGCTGTAATCCAGGGGTCAATGGCAGTTTGCTTCAGAGAGGTGTTTTCAGTTTATTTATTTGTCTGACCTAGTCTAGTTTTATGGAGATTCAATACTTTTCACATTAGTACTTGTGACCTCTTGAAAATAAGCAGTGTTACAGGCGTGTTTCTTCTCTGCAGGAACTGTAGCTGTATTTAGTAATTTTATACATTTGCAATGTGAGTCTGTTCTAAAGCCTGTCCACATTTGATGCCTTCCTTGGTATCCCAGGGCAAACTTTTGGTAGTATTGAATAAGAGAGTTGCGATGCACATTTTGGTCTTAAATTGCTCCCCAGGACTTCAATGATAAGAGCAGTACCCAGACACGAGCCAAGAGCCCCAGGCTGTAATTTTCTTAGATCTTTTAAGCTAAACAAGGTTGTGCCTACTCAATAGCTGTACAGAAGAAATCAAGGAAAAATGCAATTTGTGGACAATGCATTTCTTCTGTGCACAAACCTGGTTTTTTTTTTCATTTACATTTTGCAGCACCTTTTCTGGAAAGCCTGGCTTGTGGCCTTCCTTCCAGCATCCTCCAGGAGACGTGGCTGTGTGCTCTTCTCTGGTAGCAGGAACTGCAAAGCCCTGCTTCAGAGGGCTGCGTTTGCACCAAAGATCCACCACAACTCTTCTTGCAAACAGCAAGACTGAAAGTACGTGAGCTGGGACCCCAGGAGTGGGGTGGCTGGAGCTCCCTTGACCTCCAGCTGCCAGGGAGGTCCATTCCTGCCCGGCTCTGACCTTACGGAGAGATGTCCTGGGACTACTACTTTCTGGCTGGACAAAATAAATTTACAAACATACCATCTTGCTGTGTTTTCCCAGTGTTATTGACTCTCCTGGGATGCCCGTGAGCGCACAGGATTTTGCCTCCTAAGAGCACACAGGGAATAGGTATTTTTCCCAGGTCTTTGACTGTCCCCAGGGAGCTCTCACATCCTCCCAGGAAAAAGATGCTGTGAGCAACAACCCCAGCAGTGGAAGGGAGCAGGAAAGCACAGGCTACTGCAGACAGCAGCTTAAGATCTGAGACAGAAGAGTGTTCACCACAGCACCCACCCTCTGCGAAGACACAGGTTAGCTGGAAAACCTACTCAGTTTCTCAGTGCATCTTAGCTCCTTTTCTAGCAAGGAAGAGAATGAGATCTGCAAGGGAAGGGAAGATGATGGGGGAGCTGCAATGGGGAAGGATGGATGAAGAGGGGGGTCACCCCTGGGCTGCCCACCTCCCCTGCAATCCCTACCTCAACCTCCCAGGCAGCAGCTGCTGGTCCCCCCCAGCCCCCACCAGGCTGGGTCCCTCTCCTGCCTTCTCCATTAGCCTCTGCCGAGATGAAGATGCTCATGCTGCCATCCCTCCCGTGCGTGGGATGTCAAGACACCTTCTCCTCCTTGAAGCGAGAGCTTGTCTCCCTCCATCAGCAGCGAGGCTGCCTTCTACTGTCTCCTGCCACTTGCTGGACAGTCGTGAGCAGGAGCAAGGCTCTCAGTCCAAGAGGAGAAAGAGAAAGGATACCCATGGGTCCCAGCCCTTGAGTTTTCAAGAGAAGACCCGATGCAGCTCGCAGACCTCCCTTGCAAGCCCTGCTGCACCTCTCCATCATGTGGTGCTCTCTGCAAGCCACCGAAGGATGACATGGTGCATAGATGGGAACATTTCTGCTCACCGGGTCTGATGGGAATGTAACCCTGGTGTTCCCCTGCAACTGTCAGGCTCCCAAACTGTGCCACTGATCAGCACAAAACTCCTTTATACCGCCCCGGCAGAGGCAGCTGAGACAGGCCCAGGGATTTTGAGTGTTTTTTACACAGTTGATGTGATGTCAGAGGAGCTTAGTCCTTTTCGTGTGGTTTTATTTTACCTTACTAAACCCATCTGGTGCCCCTCGCTGTTCTCCAGCCACCCTCAGACCAGTACACTTGTTTCAGGAGGCAGGAGACAGGACTGCCGGTGGCGAGAAACGAGGACAAGAAAAAACATCTTTGGAGGGCTGGGGTGAGTAGCTCAGAGAAGGGCTATCAGGAAAAGGCAAATAATGCCACAGGAATGCATCATACAGACTGGTGGGCAAGAGGAAATGCAGAGCAAGAGACCGATGGTGTTTCCATAGAATCACAGAGTGGTTTTGGTGGGAAGGGACCTTAAAGACCATCCAGTTCCAACCCCCTGCCCTGGGCAGGGCCACCTCCCACCAGACCAGGTTGCTCCAAGCCCCATCCAACCTGGCCTTGAACCCCTCCAGGGATGGGGCAGCCACAGCTTCTCTGGGCAACCTGGGCCAGTGAGTGAAGACTGGGATAATGTGAGAGACAGCGGCAAAGACGACACATGTGAGTCAGCATGGAGATGGGAAAATCATATGCAGAACCAGGCAAGAAATTAGGAATGGTTACATGAGGTACTAGATGGAGACGCTTCATCTGTGTTGCAATTCCTCTCAAGACACACAGAGACAAGGGGTGGGGAAGATCTCCCGCAAGGTTACGTTAAGCCCATCCGCTGTTATTTATGTGAGCTGGGGGATTAAAAGACTGATCTCATTACTTCAAACCTCACAAAACTTATCATAAACTTCCTGGCCAGAGGTCTGGGCACAGTGATGACCGAGGAACTTGGAGGATGGTAAATGTGGCTGTAGAGTTTTGTGTGGATTTTATTTTATCTGGTTTTTAGCTTTAGTAAGAACTCGGAGGAAATAAGCAATGTGTGGAGGAGAAAATTAGTACTTTTAAAACAAAAGGCTCTTTCCCAAATCCTAGGTTTGCACGGTTGAAGCCGGCAGAAGTACGGGATATACCCAGCACACGGGGCCCAGACCTGTGTGCGAGAGGAGTCCACAGGAACAGCGGTGGCACTGCCCGTAGGGACACCCGAAGCAACAAGCAGACAGTGCAGATTTGAGGACAGCTTTCAGAATTTCTTTAAGTTTTCTTTAAGTTTTTGCAAATTCAATTCCCTATTTAAATTATGACTATGACAATTTTATAGCTGTTAAAATACGCAAGGGCAAGCATTTTTAAACATAAATGGCATTTTTGATTGCCAATAGCAAAACTAAAAGTCTTCTTTCTCCTCCAGTTATTACCCTGGCATGCCTGAGCCCCTAACATTAATCTATGTATCTGCAAGCTATTGCTTCAAGTTTTCTGAAATTAGACAAGACCAAATTTACTGTTTCCTTATTGACAACACTGAATCGCCACATGTTTCCCTGTGGTAATGAACAATGAGTGCGTGAGCACACAGGAAATAGTTAAAAACAAATGCAATTCCTGGCTAACGTTGATTTTTATTTTTCTGAAAACGAAGTGGGACACTTAAAAAACTTACGCAAAAGCCTGAAAAAATGTTAAATGTATTCACACTTTAAATAGCCATAAAGATAAATTACTCATAGGAATACATCATACATAACTTAGCCTGACCTTGGACATATCTTGGCTAATAACAATTGTTTTGAAGTATATATGTTCCATTTATAACAGAAGGCTTAATTCATCTTTCTCCAGGAACAGAACAGCGAGCTGACACTCTGTAAATCCTGCCTTTCCATTGTTTAACTGAGAAGTCTCAGTGCAGATGTTATGAAAGAAAGCTCGGAGAGAAAACTCACAGGCATTTCCCTGGCCCATGAAAATAAGTTCTTGATTACAAGCAAAACGAGTCCATTAGAAATTAATCTAAACTAATTGCATCTGAACATAAAATAATTTATGAATTGCAAATGTTTATCTTTCCTTGAGCAATATTACTATGGTTAAATTACTTTCGAAATTCATACTAAATCCTTTACCTAGGTAGGAAAATATTGTAAACTATTTCTGTAATTAAGCTGATTACATATGTAAAAATTGTCATCTGCTTCCTATTATAAAGCTGTTTGTCAGCTGCATGAAACAAGGACAAAACCCAAAAAGGTCAGACCTTTTCCTGACGCAACCAGTGTAAGATAGAGCTACCACTGTTTACACCAAGTAAGAATCCGGCCTTTAAGGCCGGCTCCGTGGGCCAACAGATCCTACTGGGGAATCCTCTCCCACAGCCTTGCAATTGCAGCAGCGTAAGAATAACCAAAATCCCACCTGTGGGTACTGGACCAGGAGAAAATCTATCTAAAAAATTACCAGAAACCATACGGATTAGTTAGCATCCCTTTCATCTCTTTCCATCGTAAGGATGAATGTTATAGCAATGGTATTTCTTTAAATTAATGGCTGTTCAAGTAGTTATGATAATCTAAACCAGATATTTAAAATACATCATACCCAGTTAATTCATTAGCCTATTGCTTTCTTTTTCTTATAGGTTCTGTGCTGTGGTCCTCACCCAAGCAGAATTTCTGCTGCAGTCAACAAAGTCACTGGAAATACACATGAACGTTCCTGCACAGGGACAGCAGGGGCATTTACATGTGGTTTCCATTGTCCCACATTTAACCTCTCAAAGATATTTTGGGGGAATACTTTATTTACATTTTCTTTTAAAAAGAGTATGTTTGCCCTCTTCCTAAAGATTACCACATGTCAAAACACTTCCAAATCTAAATATTTCATAGAAGAAAATCTGCATAATAAATAGCGTATACACATTAAGTAAAGGAATGGCATAAAAGGTGTTCTGAGTATTCACAGCTATTTTGTAATGGGCTACAGGCAGTACCTTAATTTTCAGCAGATTATCTCTCTTGGTAAGTGCTAGCCAAGTTTCCACGGCTTAAATTTTACTCAAAGGACAACTAAGAGGTTTGTAAGTGTGTAGTTGTTACTGCTAACAGTTTGCACACTGCCATCTTTGCCATGGTGTGGTGCATGGTCCAAGGGCTAATGCACCCTCTACCATCCTCTAGCGTGCTGGGAGGGATGATCCCTTGGTGCCAGCTCTCACCCAAACAACTGTTTTAGTTACTACACTAAAACGCCCTCCAAGCAAAGTCGTTGCGTCTATTTCCAGTTGCATCCAAAATTCACATGCTTTCTAATAACACGGCCAATTCTTATTTTTCAAACACTCCTTCTAGCATGAGCTGTTCAAACATGGGGTTAACTCCACCACCTTGTCTAAGCTGCATCTGGTCTTCTCATCATCGGTGACCGGCGGGACATGTTCTCCTCCTGTAAGGAAAAGAAAATAGTAAGTCTAAATTGTTCTTAGGGAAAAGGAAGGCGGCAGTGGCCGCCTAACATTGGAGTGACGAAATGTTTCCCCCCGTTTCAGAGTGTGTGGAGCATGTTAACATCTTGCTGGAGCGTGTGACCACAGCAGTGAAGGTGCTAGTCAAAGGCAGACGACTGGAGAATTAAAATAGTTGGGTTTCGCAGAGCACAGGAACTGTGAAGTCAATATGACCCCACAGCCTTTAAGTTCTGAGCAAAATTGCCAGTGTTTACCACTTCCTAGTGATATGAGATCACCTTATGCAAACCCAGGAAGCCAAAAAAGCTTGAGTGATGATATAGGTGTAGGGGACACTGTTGAAGCGTGCATTCAAAACACTGAAGGTTGGATGTAAACAAACAGCGAGCAGCTTGTCAACCAGCCAGAAGTGACTGTTGACTAGCTTGTATCTGCTCGCTGACTTTTCCAGCAGATGCAGAGTCGAGGGTGACATTTTCAAAGAGCAAACCATCAGGGCACCAGCGCTGGCAGAGGGAAGAGGAATTGCAGGCACCTGCTGGTAGAACCTACAGCCAAGCCACCCGGCTACACAAACCCCTAAGGACCTACCGATCACTTCCAGGATCCCGGTAGGAAACCCAAGTGAGGAGCAGTCATGCAGGCATTAGTCTGTAACATGTAGAATGTTGGCCTGAACGGTGATGTAGCTGCATTATTAAAGCCATTATCTTTCTTCTCTAAATGAACTTGAGGAAGATGTTCATAACAGACTACACTACTCTGGCACTGTGTTTTACCAACCACAGGTTTCAGGATGGTGATAAGGTCAAACTGCCCCTTGTTTGGAGCACCGGCATGCAAGGAGTGCATTTTGTACCTCCCCACTTCACAATTCTCTCTCAGAATTTGTCCCTGGGTGACTTTTACCTGTGCAAAAGGAAACACTTGATATCGCACAGGTACTTAATGAACTGACATGCAAAGGCCATAAAACCTTTGTTAGGAAGGAAAACATTCTCAAACATCTTTCACAGCTGCAGTATTAAAAAGTTGAACACAAACAGAAGGAGGGGTAAGTAGATAGTCTTGAAAACATGACACAAATCTCCTCCGCATATTGGTTTTTTTTCCATTATCTTACAGAAAGAGGTAGCATCTTGGGGACAGGGTGACAGAAAAAGGGGCAGCAGAGTCCAAATTACCTACTTTCTGAGGCTAGGGAAGAAGGCGGGTTATGCAGCATTAGCCAGTGGAGCAAAGCAGTTTTTCCTTTTTTATTCTTTTAGCTTATCTTCCCTCTCTAGGAAAAGTTAAGGCTCTCAGGTAAGTGTAAAATATTATTGCTGAAAAAGGGGCTGCAGCACAAACCAAGAGCCGAGTGTCAGCACAGCATTGGCGTGACCAAAGCACGGGTGACACAACACATGACCGATACAGCAGATCCCCGCAAACCCTGCAGGCAGGAGCACCCTGTGCTCGGAGCCGTTCCCTGCCGGCAGGCAGGCTGCTGGCTGCCAGGGAAAACCGCCCGCAGGAGACCTTCATAGGCACCTGCTGAGAAAAAGCAAGAATCAAGCCTCAAACTGGGGAGGGACTGGGTCTGTGTTGCTTGTCACTTTTCTCTGTCAAAAGACAGCACACTGTTATCACGCTGCCAAGAAAGATGCTGGGCGTTGAGGGCTCTGCTGGTTTTTCCTTTAGAAACTTAGCTTTTGCCTGGTCAGTAAAATTGGTAACAACTGGTAGAACAGCGTAAATGCATCCTAAAAGCCATACGCTGCAACCGGACTAGCAGGATTCGCGGTGTAGAAAATGCAGAGACTTTTCTTCATTCACACTAACTTAATTGCCTAAAGAACATCTGGAGAGAAGACTCGGCCACTCACATCAAGCGTGAGTAGTGACAACTCACATTTCTGAGAACACTTATTAGATCCTCCATCAAAACCAGGGGCAGTTGCAGCTTAAGTATAGGAAAGGTTAAAAATGAGCACTATTTTTCCAGTTCCTTTCAGAACTTTGTTGCCCATCTCAAAAAGTGACACAGATCTGCCTGTTTTATTTTTTGAAAATATGTAATAGATGACCTTTTAGGTGCAATTTCACCTGTTGGTACTTCACAGTAAAGGCTCAGAAATTGTGAGAAACGGAAAAATTCAAGGGAACAGCCACAAAATTGGACAAGCATCAATATTTACAGGGCAGGAGTTAGTATGGTGTGTACTGTTACACAAAACGCATTATTTATTCCTTGAGTACTCAGCCGCAGCTCACTGGAAGGACTGCTGTACTCGTAAGGGCATGCTGCTGCTGCGCAGAACAGTCGTCTGGATACCACAGAGGCTCAAGAGCTCTTCTGATGCCGCTTTTCTGAAAGGCAAGTTTAAGTGCGCTGATTAAAAGCTTTGCCTGGACTAAAGCTGAGCTGCTAATGAACAATATGAGACATATCAATTTCATACACAGTATTTAGTATTTAACATATTTTCATGCCTTTTTATGCACCGGGCAAAACCAGTGTTTTCTTTCTTTCTCCTTTGAATGTTCTTGTGCAGAAAAGTGAAATCTATGGTAGGAGTTAGCGTGGTGGTGTTTGGAGTTTTCTGTGAGACATCTGGCTGCCATCGCACTTCGCTGCTCACCTAACATCGCGTTGCTGTAGAGAGCGAAGAAAATGTGGAAACTGCTACTTCACCGAGTAAGAATCCGCGTAAGTTCCTGCTGCGAACATGCGATCGGCTCTACAAGGACAGAAACAGGTGTTTACTCCTTCCTACATGATTTATTCGATCCCTTCTCCAAATCCCCTTCTCAGGCCAGTACATCTCCATGTAAATCCCACGCTAAAATTTTATCTACAGAAAGCGTGTATTGTACGTGCACTGGCTGGCCCATGAAATAGCCGTAATTAGATTTCATGAAACCTACGGGTTTTTATATAGGTTCAGACACTCTAAGAAATAAAATAGAAACAGAAGAGTTCTGGCCAACTTCTGTCAGCCTATAGACTTATTAGGTATTCCAATCCAAGGAAACCAGGAATGTAAGTATTCCTGTCCAAAAATATCCCGTTAAGACTATTTTATTTTAATCACAGCTGCACTAAAAAATACACAGTTCTCTTACACCATCCAATCATCTTTCCCTCTTACGATGAAAGTACATTTTTCATGGTTTTTATTACAATCATCTTGAAGACAGGCATGCCGATATCGGAGCATATTGTAAAGATTTGAAATTCACATTGTATGTATCCATCACAGTTTACGTTACACACATCAATAACCTGCACAAGACTGTTAGGCAACTATATTTAAACTAGTTGTATTTTAAACAGAGCAGGTAAGACGTGACAAGTTTATTTGGTGAATATTCAAGGGGGATGTGCTGGGGATGGGAACTGCGGGGCCACAATGAGCCGGCTGCAATATTAGCTGCTCGCGCACATATTAATTAACTTCTTTATTCGGGGAATCAATCGACACCGCTGCTAGTTTTATTGACTTTAT
Source organism: Chroicocephalus ridibundus (assembly GCF_963924245.1). NCBI lineage: Eukaryota > Metazoa > Chordata > Aves > Charadriiformes > Laridae > Chroicocephalus > Chroicocephalus ridibundus. Next base: position 67,402,915 of record NC_086289.1, read on the forward strand.
AATTAGCAGTATCTTACTTTTGCTTGAATAAAGCTGGTTGACCTAACATAAAATCTATCATTTTCCGCCCGTTATTAGCATATAAACGTCTGAGCTGATTTTGCTCTTGCAGCCCTCGCCGGGAGGGCTCCCTTCCTCGGTGCGGGGGACACACACACTGTCCCTGTCCCTGTCCCCGTCCCTCCCCGCCCCGCGGGGACACCTCGGGCCCGCTCCCGCCGGCCTCCGCCGACCGCCCGCGGCCGCTCGGCCTGCGCGGGACCCCGCGGCGCCGCCGGCTCTCCCCGCTGCGCCCAGCCTGGCGGCGGCCGGGCCCGGAGGAGTCCTGCCCGGCGATGAGCGGGCACGGCTCGCCGCAGGCCGCCACTTCCCCGCCGTGGGGCCCGGTGAAGGCGAAGGGGCACCCTGGGGCGCTGCGCCTCACCCGCCTCCGCGCCCCGCCAGCTCTCCCCGCAGCCCCCGGGGAGCGACCGGCTTCTTCCCCCGGCCGCGCCGGGGCCGAGGGGAGCCCTTCCCGCAGGGGCTGCCCGGCTGGGCACGGCGGGCACCGTGGCGGGCGGGTCCCCTCACCGGGACCCCCGTGGCGGGCGTCGGTTCCTCACAGGGTCCCCCATGGCGGGCGCGTCCCCTCACAGGGACATCGTGGCGGGCGCCTGTCCCTCACAAGAACCCCCATAGTGGGCGCCTTTCCCTCACAGGGACCCCCGCCGCGGGCGTCTGTCCCTCACAGGGATCCCCATGGGAGGCGCGTCCACTCACAGGGATCCCCATGGCAGGCACCTCACAACAACGGCCGTGGCGGCCGCCTTCCCCTCAGAGGGACCCTTATGGCGAGCGCCTTCCCCTCACAGGGACCTCCATCGCGGACGCTTTCCCCTCATAACGGCCGCCTCCGCCTCACCGGCCGCCGGGGCGGGCGCCGTCCCCTCACGGGGCCCTGGGAAGCACCGAGGAGTCCCGGCGGGCAGGGCGCGGAGCAGCGGGCGCCACGCAGGGTTCCGCGGCGGCCATGGCGGGCGGGTGCCGGCGGGGAGCGGGGCTCGGCCCGGGCGAGCGGAGAGGCGACCTTTTTCCACAAATTCCCCCTGATCCTTCCCTGGAAAATATTCCGAGACATTACACTTTCCTCGCTTTTATTACCTGAGGGAACTTGACAGAACTTGTAAAGACACAATTGCTATAGAACTTCCACCGGTCTATTTCTTTTTTTTTTTTCTTTTCTTTCTTTTTTTTTTTTTTCCAACAGAAAGCCGAATCAAAACGCCGCGGTAAGTTTTGTGAAGCCGAAACTGAGGAAAACCGACATGAAGCGGTAAAGAAAAGATGGGCGGAGGTGAGCGGTGCTTCCTCGTCGCGATGGGCGCTATCGGTTTGTCGCGATAGCTACGGAGCGGAAAGAAACGTGCGAGCTCTACAGAAGGTGTGAACACAGGAAAGAAAGAATATCACCGATGATTTAATATTAACAGTACCAGAGGTGACGTGAAACCGTCCACGGAAACGTTACCCTTCTCAGTCAATAGGTCGCAAAGTGTCTTAAATTCATTACTTGGCACTTACTGAAATTCGTGACGTCGAAAATGGATTAAAAAAGGTGAAGCAAACCTGAGTGAAACAAAAATATATTGTACTGACAACAAATGTAATGAAATAACAGCATCTTTCTCCCCCCTCCCCTTTTTTTTTTCTTTTTTAAAATAACTTAAAATACACTAGAAAAAATATGGTCAATATAAATAATTTTGTTTTCATGGAGAACAAACAGATACAAAGCCCGTCCATACCAAAGTTCGCGTAGAAGAGCTTTCCCTCTCTCTTGGCAATAAGCATGAGGGTCTGATGGCAAACTGGGGTAACAATCAGTGACTGCAAGGTACCCCAGGTTAAATAGCTATACGTCTTTCAAATAATAATAATAATAAAAAAAAATCACAAGATTACGTGAATAGATACACCTTTATGAGATAAAATGTAAATGTTTGACAGTCAACTATCAATTCACAAGTTATAGCCAAAATAAACTTTGTTCGTGTGTATCAACATATTTTACATGTACCCAGTACCTCTTATTGGAGTTTGCCGTTGTGTAAAGTGGTGGTTGGGAATTAAATACTTTTTTTTTTTTCTTTTTCTTTTGTTTTTGCCCTCAGGACAAGAGAGACACAGCAAAGGGAGCCACACTCCGCTCTCCTGGTGCTTTCCGCTCCCTTTTATTTCAGAGGTGGGACAGAAAACGACCAACAAAGATTTAAGAGTGGAAAAGGTGGAGCTTGATCTCCCTCTCTCTTTCCGCTTCCCTCCAAGATTAAAAGAGAAAGAACCCAGCCACGTTTGTTTGTTTTGTTTTGTGTTTTTTTTTTCTACTAAAGATGAGGGTGAAGTGCAAGTGAATCAAAGGACTCCATCAATGAAATACAAATACATGCAACCCGGAATGCTGCTGGAGGAAGTATCCCGGACAGTTTCCCATTAGAAATTCGCAGAGAAATCATTGTCTTTTTTTTTTTCTTTTTTTTTTCTTTTTCTCTTCGTCGTTGTCTTTCTCTCTTCTTTTTGTCGCCATTCCAGACGTGGTTGTTAAACTCAAGTATCTGATGCAACGTGAAAGGAGGCCCGCCTCTCTTATCAAATTTCTTGTATTAAAGTGAACTTCGCAGAAAAAGGTCAGTTTCAAAACCTGTGAACTTCCCAGCTGCGCGTCTAGTTCCTCTAATTCTTTAAATAAGTATATATCTCCCGTCAGTTTCTCCTCTCCCTCGTCTCTTTTTTAATTTTCCCTCTTCTTTTTTTTTTTTTCCCCCTCCTTTTTTCCCCCCTTTTTATTTAAAAAATAAAAGGGCGGGAGCGCGGTCACAGCCCCAGGGCGGCGGCGTGTTTCTTGGCCTTCAGGCGGAGGTCGGCGATGCTGGAGTTCTTGCTGGTGGTCTTGGCGGCGGCGGCGGCGGCCACCACGGAGGCGGCGGAGGCGGACTCGGCCAGGGTGGCCAGCGGTAGCCCGAAGGGGGGAGCGGGGAACATCATGTAGGGTGCGTGGGCCAGGTGCGGGTGGAGGTGGTGGTGTGCGTGGGCCACGGCGCTGTCCAGCTGCAGCTGCGCCTGAACCTGCCGGGGAGAAGGCGCGGGGCGGTCACGCGTGTCCGTGTCCCCCCACCACCACCCACCCCCCCACCCACCCGCGCCCCACTTGCCTGCTGGAAGGGCATCCGCAGCGCGCCCACGTTCACGTACGGGGCCACCCGGCAGGCTTCGAACTGGCTGGCGGCGCCGATCAGCACCCCTGCGGGGAGGCAGCGGGTCAGCATGGGGGAGGCACCCTCCCCTCCCCTCCTCCCACGCGTGTCCGACCCACCCGCATCACACACACACCCCCCCCGGTACCTTTGTGGAGTTGGTTTTCTTGCTTTCGGCATTTGGCTCTTCGGTTCTGGAACCAGACCTGGGGGCGAAAGAGAAGGGGGAAGACACGGATGTCACGGTCGCGCTGACACCGCCGCGGGGACAGCGCGAAGCGCAAAAAAACCCCAAACCCAACAAGAACAAACCATAAACCCACCGAGAATAATAATAAAAAAAACCCCAAAGAACTGGCAGACAAAGAAACCCGGCTGCGGGGCTGGGCTCCCTCCTCCCGGGCGGCCCCCGCTCATGAGTTCCGAAACGCCACGGGCGGGGGGAGAGGGGGAAGGAAAAAAAAAAAAAAAAAAAAAGGTCAAAATATAGAGAAAATAGTCGTTCGCGGAGCGCTCGTTACAGAAAAATTACTTTCTGAGCCCCGGTTTCGCCTTTCCACATCAGGGTCCCACAAGACCTAAATCGCCCCCTCATATCTAATACTAACGGGCGATAATGGGTTTGACTGTTTGCACCGTCAGGCCGGAGAAGCTCGTGCTCATTAATAAATAAATTAATTAGCTTTATCTTCAATAAAAAACAAACACCAAAGAGTTTAATGACTCACTTTTTTTTTTTTTTTTTTTTGAGGAGGGGGGTAATTACTGTCATAAAAGCTTCACTACAAAGAAGTTTAGAATTTCTCTGTTCCTCTGTGCAGTGGAGTGTAGCACAGAAGCGGAATAATTGTCTCATTATCATGACAATCTAATTTGCTTCCACAGAAAAGGCTGCGCGTTAGGCAAGAACACACTTTTAATACTGGAAATGGAATCGTTGAAATAAATTTCCAGAATAAAGTTCTGCTCGCTTGGAGCAGAGAGGGCAGGGAGGGAAGGAGGGAGAGCGCGTCTTAAAACATTCCTGTTTAAAGACAGACCTCTGCGCCGCATCTCAGAAGCCACATCCACCAAGCAATCCTTTCCCCACGGCCAAAAAATATAAAAAAAATAAAAAAAAAAATATGCTTTTTTGAGGTCTTACTTGAAGAGACAAATATAAACGTGAATTTCCCCCGCCCTGTCATTTACTTCAGCCGAGCAAAATCTGCCCAACAGCCATGTTCGCCCTCAGCCTCCCGTGGAAACGCACATTCCGTAATTTACAAATTAGCCCAGACGCGAGGCAAAAATATTATTGCAGAGCGTTTTCCGGAACGATTTAAAGGGAAATGGGTTTAATCTATGTAAATCTCCAAAAAGTTATTATGCGCCCGGCCATTTGGCAGAAGGGGAGCGCCGATTCCGCGCCGCCACCGCGCTCTTTGTGGAGCCCGCAGCCAGCAGAAGGAAGCACCTCCCTTTTCCATTTTTCATAGCCAAGTTGAAGCCCTGCAACTTTGTTTTCTTGCCTTTTGTTAAGATTTACTGGGCATAAACAGGCGGCGGAAAAACGGGGAAGCGGGAAAACGAAGGGTCTTTCCCCCCCTCCCCCCCCTTTTATTTTTGCGATGAAAAAAGCGGTTTATTGTGACTTTTGGGGTTCGATGTGCCCGCTGTGTTTCTGTCCTTACCCTGTGACAAGACGCAGGGAAACCCCACAAGGGTTGTGCGCATAGTTGGGTGCAGATGGTGGCCTACGAGCACAAAGATTGAGGGGGAGTATCTGTTACAGCAATACTTTCTAACAGCTGCAGATGTTCGGGGCCTAAAACTACTCCATGTGTTCAAACAAATAATGACCATCATTTTCTCTTCTTTTATTATTAGAACGGAAATACACCGGAGCAGCTACATTTGTTCTCGTTTGAGGAGTCACCTTCCTCCCCAGCCCGGCAAAGCCCGGACCCTTCCTCACTCTTCATCTCATCCCGACAAAACTCGCTGAAACCAGCCCGGGAACCCATTTTGGAAAACTTTGGGAGGGCAGCCCGAGGTTAAACGCGCAGGTTAAATCAAAGGAAGCTGCGGCTTCTCGGCACGGGAGAACGCTTAAAATAGCCTGGTTTTATCCCAGACTTTTGTATTTCATAAATCCGAACAAAGCCGGTCTGTGCACCTCACTCCGTTTCCCTGCCGCTTCCCTCAAGATTTAAGAACTACGAAGGGAAACGGACTGTAAATTATTTTTTTTTTTTTTGGCACTTAGCAGTTCCTAATTTAGTTTATGGTCACTACATCTATAAAGTTAATTGGTACGTCCGCCCGGTGAGCCCACGGCAGCTCTTGCCGAGGCAGAGATAAAATAAACGCGGAGACTAAATAAAAGGCAGCAAAGCGAGGGGACCCGCGAGGAGTCAAACCCCAGAAAAGCCCGGGGGAGGCGGTTTTACAGATTCGCTGGGTACAATTCGGCGCCGGGACGACTCCCCCCCCAACACCACCACCCCATCCTCCTCTCTCTGACAGCTCGTGTCGGGAGCAGCGGGGACAGAGAGGCCCCCGCCACCCACACCCTGGCACCCACGCACGGTTTGGCTACCTGCACCCTAGCCTCGGAGAGCCCCAGCCTCTGGCTCAGCTCCTCCCGCATGAAGGCGTCCGGGTAGTGGGTCTCGTCGAAAAGCCTTTCCAGCTCGTTCAGCTGCTCCAGGGTGAAATTCGTCCGGCTCCTCCTCTGCTTGATTTTCGTCTGCCCTTCGTCTTCCATCGCTTTCGCATCCTCCTTGCGCTCCTTCAGCTCTGGGGACACTGGGCACGACACAGGCAGTCAGACCGGGGACGGGGGACCGCGGGGTGCCCGGGCTGCCAGCGACGACGTCGTGGGGAGGACTGGGCAGGACCCCCCCGGGGCCGGGGCCGCGCTAGGCCCGCTTCGGCCGCTGCCTTTCCGGGCCCTGCCGCTCGGCTCCGGTAACCGGAGGAGGCCGGCCCGCCTCCCGCACCCCGTCCGCCGCCCGGAGGGTCTGCACCGACCCCACCGCGCGGGGGTGGGGTGTCCGCAGCCCCGCTGCCCGCACAGGGGGGAAGCGCTGCAACAGGTCCCCGGTGCGCTCCGCCGGTCGCCGCGGCCCCTCCGCGCCCCAGTCCGCTCTCTCCCGGGGATTTGGTTTTCGTTATTTAATTTTCTACCCCGGCTGCCTGGTCCCCCCCTCTCCGCCGCTCGTTAGCGGAAATTTGTTAAATAGCCCTTTTCCGGGGATGCTCCCGGCCGCGACGCTCTTCGCAAAAAAAAAAACCCTTGTCTGAACAAAACGGGCGGCAGCGAACCGCGGGTCCCCGCGCAGCGACGGGGACCGGTCCCTGCCCTGCCGGTGGGCGCGGAAACCTCCGCGCTGCCCCTCCGCCGGCGCGGAGCTGCCGGTACCGGCACCGAGGCCATCGCCCCGCCGAGGAAAAGCCGCGGAATAACCACGGGGGGTGGCTGAAAAAAGAGGCGCCCGGCGCGGTGCGGAGCCGAGGATGAGCGGCGGCAGCGCGGCCCGGCCCCACGCGTGTCCGCGCTGCCGAGACCCGCAGGAGAACGAACGGGCCCGCGTGTGCGGGTTTTCGTTGGCTTCCCGCGGGATGCTAAACGGGAACAGACCGCGTCGCGAGCGAGTCAAAACGCTTGTCTAAATATTTTAATCTAAACTTCGAGGCTAGCCACATATTTCCCCGTAATTGGGAAAAGATGGAAAGCCGCTCATTAACGCCTAGCGCTGCCGAGCCCTTTCCACCCGCCACCGCGGGTCCGTTTCTCCCGCTGCGCGGCCATCGCCCGCTCCCGCCTCCGTTCCGCGCGTACCGAGACCCCGACGGGAGGTTGGGGAAAGGAAAGAAGGGGGAACCCCCCCGGTGCCGCCGTTACCGTCGCTGAGCTTGGGGGTGGCTGCCTCGGCGGTTCTCTCGGCGGCGGCGGCGTCGGGCTCCCGCGGCGGGGACCGCCCGCCGCCCGCCCGCCCCGCGGGGCTGCCCGCCTCGTCGCGGCCCGGTTCCGCCGCGCTTCCTCCGCTCTCCCGCGTTCCTCCGCCGCCGCGCAGGGGCCCGCTCTCCAGCACCTCGCGGTAGGTGATGAGTTCCTTCTTCTCCTTCGTTTTGGGGTCAAACGACTTGGAAACAAACGCCGTTAGCTCCTCCATGGCCGCGGCGGGGCTTCAGGGGCGCGTTGCCCCGGTTCCCCGGGTGGGCATCCACGGGCCGGGCTGTACCGTACCGAGCCGTGCTGTGCCGCCCGACGTGCAGGGCTCCCGGGGTCTGATAGCGACGCCGCGATTGAAGTGCCACTATTTATACTTTGCAAAGCCTGCCCCTTGTTCCCGGAGAATTACCTCCCCTCGGAGCTCTGAATGGAACCCCCGTTCTCCGCCGCCCCGGTCCGCGCCGCCCTGCCGCGGGGCAATGCGGCCGGGGCACCGCCGGTCCGCCCGCCCGCCCGCCGCACTAATTAATTTAATTAGGCGCGGGCCCGTTGCGCCAGGTCCCGGGCGAGCGCGGCCGGAGCTGCGGGGGAGTGGCCAAAGAGCGGGGAGGGTGGGGGGGGCGCGCAAGCTCCGCGCCCGCGTACCGCCCCCGCGGGGGGGGCCCCGCACCCCCCGCACCCCGCCGTCCGCCGTCCGGCGGGGTGCGGGGGGGGGGTGCGGGGCCCCCCCGCGCAACCGTGGCATCAGATTAGAGCGTATTACGCTATTTATCGTTTTTTTTTTTCCTTTGTTGCTTAAATCCCATTAAGAGAGTACTTTTGTTGACAGAACTCGTCTCTTTTACACCTTCGCTAGAATTCTAATAAATTATTCAAAATTGTTTAACTCTTGCTTATGTATTGATTTTTTTTCTTTTTTTTTCATTTGACCTTTGGAAAAGATGACTTTACGTAAAAGAGCTTTTATTTACTCGAGCAGGTACAGTGCGGAGGGTGGAATTCCCGTTTCTTCAGATCTAATTACACACGCGATCGGCAACGATTTACTGTTTCACTCCGTTTCAGGCAGCAGAGCGGGTCCCCGCCGCCCGTGAACCGGTCCCGGGTGGCATTTTCGGTACCGTGGGGGGGATCGGACACCGGCATCCTGGCGGGAACAGACCGGCTGCCGAGCGGGAAAGACGATCGTCAGCGGCTTTTCCATCCTTATATTTCGTTTGTCCTCACGCAATTCCCGTGTCAGGGAGCTCGGAAACTCGCGTTAAAGTAACTAAATTCATCAAAAGACAGAATTACGCTTCGTGATTAAATAATTTCGTTGCGTTTCTCGCCGGAGCCGGGCCCGGGACGTGCTCACCCCGCTCCCATCCCCGGGGCACGCAGCCCCGTCCCGGTGCGGTGTCCACGCCGCGTGGGGAGCGCTGCCCCTTCGCCCACGGGGGTAGGTTGTCAGTGCCAGGAAACACCGTCCCTCTTTAATCACTTTTAGGCTGAAACGAAAAAACCCTCCGCGCCGCTGCCCCTCCGTGCCGCCGCGGAGCCCGTCACCCGTGGGGGAGGCGAACCGCAGCGTGCCACGGCAACGTGCCGGTAAGTCGTTCCGGTGGGACGCCCGCCTCAGACAGAGCTCCGTGGGCTGCTGCAGCCTCCCGTGGGCAGCGAGACCCCGACCCCTCGCTGCCCGTCACGCGTGGGGGAACACACACTCGCCCCGCCGGGGAGGCGAGCGCGCCGCATCGATTCCTCGGCGCTCGGCGAGCGCTGCCTGGCCGCCTGGATGAGCTCGGCGGTGGCTTGGTGCTGCCTGTCCACCGCCCAGGAAGGCGCTGAGCTCAAACCGGCACCCGCGGCCCAGCGGCGCTTTCGCTCCCCCGGCCCAGCCCGGCCGCTAAGGTAACGTGGTGGGGGCTGCTGGCGAGCCCGCCCTCGGCAGGGACATGCAAGGTGCTAGCGGGCTGCCGCCGCGGGGGGGCCGGGCGAGCCCTGCGGCCTGGTGCCGCTCCCTAGGGCCGCTGCGGGCCCCGGCTGGGGGTGGCGATGGCGGTGTGGGGCCGGGCCGGGCCTGCCTGGTGTTGCCATGGCGACGCCAGGGGGGCGCTGCCGCAGCCTGGCCGCCTCGGGCGGTGGCGGGGTCCCAGGACGGACCCCCGCTGGCCTGCGGGTCGTTTCGCCTCCCGGGAGGAGCGTCTTGCGTGGGGCAGAGCAGGAGTAGCGCGCTCGGAACGGCGCTGCTGAAGGCTAGCAGCCGGGTGGGGAGCGGGGCCGAGCCCCGTGCGCGTTTTGCCCAGAGAAGCTGTGGCTTCCCCGTCCCTGGTGGTGTTCAAGGCCAGGCTGGATGGGGCTTGGAGCAACCTGGTCTAGTGGGAGGTGTCCCTGCCCAGGGCAGGGGGGTTGGAACTAGATGATCTTTAAGGTCTCTTCTAACACAAACTATTCTGTGTGTCTCGTGACTCTGGTTAGATTTCCCGGTGGAAACTGACACGGAGCACTGAGAACAGCCCTCTTCCTTGTCTTTTTCAAATCTGTTTTTCTTCCTGCGGTGTACTAGCAGGGCCCAGCTGATATAAGCACGTAGCATCTGTGATGGATTTTACTATCCCTGGCACCTGCCCTTGGAATCCGCTTTATATTTTGATTCATAGGACGATAAGAGGAGATTATTTGTATAGAATCTTACTTTACAGCTCTTGTTTGTGAAAGTGGGGGTAAAGAAGGTACGCCATTGGGTTTTTCTCTATCTGATGCGCTGTTTCTGGCAGCAGTCATTCTAGGTGTTTTCATTTTATATTTCAGCTAGATATAATTCTGGGTGTTATTTTTTCAGATATGAATGAAACTTTTTTTTTGAACAGTTTTATCTGTTCTAATGATCTGAGGCAAATTTTCAACATGTTAAATTAAGTAGTTTAGCATGATCCTGCACGCCATGTGTGAGAAAGCCATTTAGAACTTGGTTTAAAAGAAATACCAAAAACTGCCTCATAAAGTTCAGATAAACTTAGTTGATCTATAAGCTTATTTTGTAAGTTGGTTACTTGTAAGAAACGCTGATTAATTAATGCCTTTGGTGAACTTACTTGGGTTGATCTAAAATAGGAACGTTTGTAGCTCTCAAGTATGGAAAATGTAGTTATGTGGTGGAAGGCCAGTTTGTAGAATTAAGATTTACTGAGCAAAAGATGGCTTGTGGAGGCCAGCTCTTAGTGGGTGAGCACCATACTAGCGTTTGGTTTGAGTCTCTGCTTTGCTGTTGGTGTCCTGGATGACCATGGGCATGTGATGTCTCCTTGAGCCTAGCTTTTTCAACATTTAACTTTGAAATCTAAAGATTTGAAGCTGAGTTAAGGAATATTGTCATTACAAATCGTTCATTCTTGATTTTGAATCGTTGCAAACTTTTATAAGTTCAAAATGAATGATTTTGAAAAATACTGTTGGTACAATTGTCAAAGAGGACATCCTTTAAATAAGCAGAAGACAGTGTTCTGGTATGTTTGGTGTTTGTGGATTCTTGTTCCCGTGGGAGAGATTGTAAGAAAGTAACTGAATTCCTGCGGTTCTTTGATCTCTAGACTTTCTTCTGAGGTGAGCAGTTATGGTAGCTGTCTTGGTAGATGCAATTGAGGTGTTCCTCCTGTAGTGATCTGTAAACTTGCCTAAGGGAAAGAGGCACCGCTGGATAAGTATGTAAAATCAGCAACAATAGTTCAGGTTGCTGCCCTTGTATGAACAGCCACCTTGTTGTGGTTTTTAATTGAACCTCTTGCTCTACTGAGAGCAATTTTTCTGAACTGTAGAGCAGGTACAGTTTCCACAGAACTACAAGCTTGGTGAAGGTAAATGCAAAGAGAGTCTTTGATCTGTACTCACACAGAAGCTATCTGAGAGGGACATCTACCCTCCGCTTGTTTGTGGTTTCCCTTTTTCGGGGATCGGCATTGCCATTAGTAACACTTTGGCTCCTACTTATTAGCTAGTGAGTATGTTTGTTGAGTGCTTAGAATAAATTTTGCTTCAGTTAGCCTCGTTTCCTGGCTGAAGCTCAAGGAGCATCTTATCTGGACTTATTGATTCTCTCCTATAGACGGACTCTTGCAGTTCAGCAGGAAAGATGGGGATGTTGAGATGGTTGCAGTATATTTTTCCATCAATGCCCTTCTAATCAGTTATAATTTTTTAAAGGATCTTGTTAGTAGAGATGACATGTAAACAGCACAGGTGGTTAGTCAATTGCAAGTCAGTTATAATCAAAGTTTCTTAGTAACTAACAAACATAAACTGTTTGCATTTGATGCTGAGCAAATGTGGAGGTTATTTTGTGTTCATCATTTCTGTCTGATTATAGTAACTAAAGATTGTATTATTTAATTGGATGCTGTGCTCAAGATGTAGTCTGCTGCAGTAATGTTTACTGGATAACAGCCTCTGATTAAAAACAACCAAACGTTATTATTTTCTTACAATCTGCAGTAAATACAATAATAATTTGAAACTCGTGCTTGAAAATATGTATTGAACACTTGAAATAATTCTAAAATCTATGAAACAAGATTGAACAAGGTCAGATTAATGAATGTATACTTCTTACTACATTTTAAAGTGTACCTTACTCTCTGAATAGTTTGTTTGTTTGTTTTGAGAAGTCTCTTTGTTTCCCATGTCATCTATGTTTTCTTTACATTTTAAATGCAGGGTTGGAGGTTACTTATCTGTTTGCAGGTGAGCTTGGTAGCACTGTTGATAACGTTGCCACTTTGCCAAGTGTAAATAGTTGGTTTGAGCTTTTTTATGTTGGTGTTTCTCTTGGCAACACAGGTGTGTGAGAGTATGTGCTTTGTTTTCATTTCAACCAAAGTGTTGCAGCATCAGTTTTCAGAAACAAGGCTTAAACCAAAAATTAACTATTAAAACAAAGGCCTGGAGACCTGTCTTTTAGATGCTCCAGAACAGGGACTTAAATTTTATCAGGTCCAGCTGTTAGTTATCCTATTGAAAAGCTGCTCAATTTCAGACAAATTGCAGGCCTTCAAAATGTTGAAGTTCATAGGCATTCACTAGAGCCTTCAAAAATACTTAAGTAGCTGATTAATTTGACGATGTTACGTTCCAGCTCAAGCTTCAGCATGAGTTACCATGTAGCTGCTGTGGGTTCTCCTATCTTGAGACAGCATCTTCTGAATTCTCAGTGTTCCTTTGCTGTTTGACCAGAGTAGTTTGATCTTAATTCAGAAGTGGGTGAGGGAATATGCTAAAAGTGGATGAGAACCACGCAGGGGGAAGGTTGGGGCTAGGTAACGGAAAAGAATGAGCCACACTAATGTGATGGTCAGGAGACTGTCTACCCACAAACATCAGGGATGTAACCCAGATTCTAAGTTCATCTGACACTGTTCATTTGCTGTTGGTGCTTGTTAATATGCCTTTCCCTCCTCCTCTTCTACTCCACCTAGTATTGCTCCATAATCGGGATAAAAGCCTCCTGTGTCTCTCCAGGCATTGAGAGGCATATCTTCCACAGTGCCTACATGTAAAGAGGGGTTGGCAAGAGCATATCTCCCATTGCAAATATTTATGGCTTAAAGCTTCTGCCTAAGAGGTAAGGGTAAGGAGCATTAAAAAGGGGATTCCCCCTAGCTATAAGGGTGAACACTCTGTTAATTCTATGGTATGAGTCTTTGTAGTGTATCTACAGACTTTGTATGGAAACAGACAGGTATGAAAACCCCATGGGATTCAGCATATGATGCCATGTAATGAGTTTTAATTTTCTCTGTTTGCATTTTCTTCCCCCCCATCATTATTTTGCTGATTAAAGTTCCCTGGGTGATCATAGTTCTCCTCTGTGATTTGTAGGTGCTATCATAGAGTCTAGTTTCTGGAAATGGTATATGGACCACTGCTGACCCACCAGAACGACTCTTCAGCTGGCATGATCAGGCTTCATCTGGTGTGATCAATCAATGCTGGCAATCCCTTTTCCCGGGTCTGTTCAGGAGTATGGAGGGAGTAGGCAGTAGTCGGGGAGAATACTAGTTTGTTATAGGTCTTGACAATTGACTACTCTCAAGCGCTATGTTTGTAAGAGGCATCTTCATAGGAAAATGTGTGTCATGCTGAAGGGATGGTCTGAAGACCCTGGTGAAAGATAGTGCCATTCGGGCACGGTTATCTGTTGCCTTTGTACGTTCAAGATATCCTCGCAGGAGGAGGATCTACTAGGATTACGGCTGTACAAATTGTTCCAGGATCAGCGCTCTGCTTCTGGCAACCTCTTTACTGGTGGAAACTCTAGAACATCCAGGGCATCAGTCACCCATGTGCCTTTGTCCTGTAGGTTGTCCTCAGTAAAGCCCATGCTCCTGTAGCTCCTGAGGCTCAATTATGTGCATGTATGCTGTAGGGCTTGTCTTGTAGTAGGGAAGGGCCATGGCATGTAGTTCTTTTTTGGTCCTGAAGACACAAAATTGAGAATTACATAATACATTTCAGTAGTTTTATATGCTGCTTAATCCAGTTGCATGTCCAAATGGGGGGGGAAAAAGCTGATGGCAAAAAAAGAAAGTTAAACAACAGACGATATATATGTTGAAGTGTAATGTTCTGGCTCGTAATGATATCCACATCAAGTGGCAAATATCTCGGCAGAAGTGTCTTTTGTACTCTTTGTTTCTCTGGTCTCTTTCATTAATCTTGCTGTCATGAGCTGTGGTCTGTGAGCTTTTAACTTAAAATTTGTGCCTTGTAGTTTCATCTTTGTGAGCAGTTCCGCTTATTTTAAGTTTGAGATTCAGGTTCATGTTCATTTGAAGATTGTTCTATCAGTATATATTTGAAGAGCTTTATTTTACTGTTCAATAACTGTTAGTACCTTGGAGCTCTGTAAATCTTTTACTACAAGGGGAAAAAAAAAAAAATTACTTCATAAGATGGTCTGTTGATATAAATTGTCATTCCTCTACAGAATTGTAAATTAAAGTCATAGTTCCTTCAGTGAGATTAAATAGTCTGTAAGGTACTGTCTTTTTCAAAATCTGTGCGGAATAACTTTAGTAAGATGGTAGAAATAACTTAATTTAAAAAAGGAATTCTCTTGCATAGCAGTTCATCCGCCTAGAATTCTGCTGGTTTAGGTGCACAGAGATTTTCTGCTTTAAGTTGAATATTTCAAAAATACTTTGTTTAAACTGTTAGCTGAAGGACTGGTTCTAAAGGGCTGAAAACAAAAACTATTGGGAAGTGAAGTACGTATACAGAGGGGTTTACCGCAGCAAAGCGTAGTAGCAACTAATTTGTAAGCGCTCTTGGCTGCAGGAGTGTAGCTGATAGGTCCGGGTTGTGTGCCGAAGAGCTGACTGTGATCCACAGAGATTTAGCTACATAGGAATAAGTTTACGTAGCTACTGTTTAGATTGTGGCAGTAAGTGAGCTCTAGTGAATGTCAAGGAAAATCCAGATACTTAAGGGACTGTCTTGTATTTTGCGTTGAACAACTGTTGGGTAAAAATGGTAACTCTCCTTGAAGTAGATGCCAGGTTGAGAACTTGCCACTTTCCAGGATGATGTCCCTTTGACTCTTGACTTGTGCTTGCTGTAGCTCCTCGCCCTGGCTCCAGGGGTCTGAAGGTCCTTGGAATGAGCTTCAGCAGCATGGGAGGAATGTGTCTCAATTTGATAAGCAAACATGCATCTCTGGTACAGTCTTCAAACTCTGTCAAACGCAGCATTGTGTGTATATTTATTGTATTTTGAGTGTAGCTACCTGAAAGGCTCCCTTGGGAAAAGTGGTCGCAGTACACCGACTTTGCAAATCCCATGCCTGGTTGGGTGTTTAGATATATTGGTGTAGGATTGTAGCAAGTATGTAGCAAACCAGTTTTATCTGTCTTGGGAACTTGAGGGTGAAAATGTAGGTTTAAGAGAGTTTGTGTAACTAAACACGTTTGGTTTTTTTTTTTTTTGCTCAATCATGCATTTTGACCAAAAGGCTTTGCGTAATCAAGACTTATATTTGCATGTAAACCCTTTGTGAATTTAAACATAAACGTACTTAATGGTGAATTTCTCTTTTGTTCTGTTTTCAGTCTCTACCCAAGAGATTAGGGTCTGCTGCCTCGATGATAAAAGGTGTGAGGAAGGGCAAAAGTTTGCATGCGGAAAATGAACAAGTTCAACCTGTTTATGGTAGAAATATGAGGACCTGTAATATTTCAGTGTTGGTTAAAGACAGGTGATATTGTGGCAAAATATGTCCGTGATCTAGCTGTTGATATGAATGTTAAAGAATTATGAGTTCCTGTTTTCCCAGTGCAGAAGTAGCTGGGGAGCCTTGAAATACCTGTTTGTTCTTGGGAAGAAGGGCTGTTAACTAACTGCCATTAGCTGAAGTGTGTGTGAAGAGGGGTCTTCAAGGCTTGGGTGGATAGGGCTGATACTGCTGGGACAGAAAAATAGTTTTAAAGCATTATGCACTTTTTGCAGCCTGAAAAGCCAAGAAATACAACAGATACTTAATTGTGAAGCAATGAAATTGAGTTACAAATGAAGATCATAGACTTTGCAACAATTAAATGAATGGCAGGCTTCCCTACCACCCATTTTTTTTCAAATCTGATATCAAAGTCTGTATACTTTGTCCAAGTGAACACATTGGCAATCAAGAAACATTTCTGAAGTTTAGTATTTATAGGTCTGATTTTGGAATAAAGGAATTTAAAATGGAATGGATCTAAATTGAGAACCAAAATCAGCCTAACTCTAGTTTAAAGTAATTTAAAAATAACTTTCTAAATTTCTTTTTCTCAATGTGTATTTTAATTATAACAAGTAGGGCAAAACCGTACATTATTTTAATTGCACAATCTAAAAACACATGAAGTCACATCAGTAACTGAAATCAATAGACTGTGTTCTGTTGATTGTATAACTATTATGGATCTTAATTTATAACTGTAAATGAAACACTAAAGATGCTGTACTATGGACTGCATAGTATCTTAAATTGAAATATCAGATATTGGAAGTATCTTGTCCATCACTCCCTAAATTTCTGAAAAATTAATATCTAAAGCAGAAAAGTAAAAATAAGTTCAAGTATGTTCTGATATGTAAATGATTTTATCAGTACATTTATGTGTGTTTAAATGGTTGTGAAATAACTTTTGTGAAAGTTTAGAACTTTAATACCGTAATAAATTAATTAAAATTTGCTGACAATGTAAATTTCAAGTTACTTGGTAACATGAATTTGTTGGCATATTTAAATCTAGATTATTTTTTTTTTTAATTTTCGCATACCAAACTAAAATTTTCTACTCGCATGATAACTTTTAAAAATGGTATAACCTATGCTTATTTATATATGCAAAGACACTATAAATACTTATATATAACAATGTAATGTAGGCACAAGACTTTGTTACAGTTTAGAATTTTTGTTTTTATGTAGTTTAAAAATGGGACGTCGCTCCTCGGACACAGAAGAAGAGAACAGAAGCAGAAGGAAAAAGAAACACCGCAGGCGTTCGTCTTCAAGTAGTTCCTCAGACAGCAGAACGTACAGTCGCAAAAAATCTGGAAGGAAATCAAGGTCAAGGTCGCGGTCTCGAGATCTCCAGTCTCGTTCTCATTCTTATGAGAAAAGGTGCATTTATAGTAATTTACTCTCTATTGCAGTTGTTTACAAATAGGTCTCTTTCATATTATGGTACAAAGCCAGATGTGTTTGAATCCAATGTGTAGTCAGTTCTAGGCTGGAATTTTAAAGCAAAGTTTGCTCTGAATCTTGGAAGATGTGGCAGTATTTCCACTTATGTTTAAAGAAAAGCAAAGCCACCACCAAAAACCCCAAAACAGTTTTCCTGCTCCAAGAATACAAAACCAGCATATATGCAGATCCAAAGGTAACTTCCTTATTAAAACAAACAAAACCCAACAAAGTAAAATAACTTTTCCTTTCTCTTCCTTCTAAATAATGAATTTCTAATCTCTTTTTGGAAATGTAGTAGTTCATATATTCGTGCCAGTTGGAAAAGTAGCTTCATTCAACTAGTTATAGACTATTCTGTGTTACTTTTTTCTGTTGTAATAAAGCAAGTGGGTCTTTCCAGACAACAAGGTAGATTTCCTCAATAGATAGACTTAGGTGGTTTTATAGTAGGTCTATGAATTTGCTGCAACAATTGTTCTTGCTATTTTTTATGTGTAGGGAATACAGTAGTCAGCCAGGTGTTTAGAACATTGATCATGTGGCTAAATCTACCAAATTTTTCCTGACCTAAAATCCTATTTGCTTCATCAGAGGCCTCTTTCAGTACCTGGCCTTTTTAGACATCCTGGTTGTTTCTCAGTCTGACTTCCGGCGATCCTGGGGTCGAACTGAACAGGTGGTGGTCAATTTATTAATTGAGCTGGAAAATACTCATTGTGTCTAGCTGCACTGTAAATGTGTTAGAAAGTGCTCCTGAAAAACCTTTCTTTAGCTGGCAGAAGAGTGTGTCAATAAGGGGCAAGTTGGCTGGTTATGGGGGGTTTCTTACGTGTTTATTTCTATCCTCCCTTTCTTCTGTTTCTGCTTAGCATCTACATACAGCCCTTAGGGGACACAGTGAGATGACATGGGCTGTGATGCCAACAATATGCTGATGACATGCAGCTTTATGAATCTCTTTAGTCCAGTGCAGGCATGGCTATCTCGCAGATAAAAACAGAGCTTGAAGGGAGATTAGAGTCTGGACGAAGACCAGTTGACTTAAATTGAATCCAGAAAAGACGAAAGTGTCTGCTTTTAGGATCTGGCTGGCACCTTTGCTTTGCCCTTAGTTTAGGGCATTTGCTCCTGGCAGTTAAGTCACTATTACACGCTGGGGTCCTGCTGGGTTTATCCCTGACCCTTAAGAATCAAAAGCAGCCGTCTCTAAGATGACTGTTCTTCATCTTCGTTTAGCAGGAACATTGCACTTCTTTCTCAGATGAAGACCTGTTCTTTAGTATTTAACCTATATATCCTTTCCAGTTTGGACTACTGCAGCATTACTTGCACATAATACAGCACCTTTTGCCTTGTGCTAGATAAGCACATATCACATTGACTACATCCTGAGTAGAAATGTTTCTACGTATTTTAATATTAATCAAACATAATAAAGGCCAAAAATATGGAGGTTTTCAGAAAGATTGCAATTGTTATTTATTTAGCTGTTAGGGAGATGGAGAGGAAATTTTGCAGAAGATAAAGACTTGGAAGGTATCCCTCTCACCAGTTTTTGGATTAGTTGGTTTATTTTATGTATTTAGTATGTATTCTCTCACTTTTCTCCTATGTGTATAAGAATTTGTTCTTTGAATAAATGAAATGGGGAGGTTGGGGGGGAGGGGGAAGGGAAGTACCGTTCTGGCTCCTGACTGGACTCAGGAGAAAATTTCTAAGCTCAAATGGAATAAATTAATACTGATTATTTGATTAGTAATAGTACTTTAAAAAAAATAGGAGGATCTGTCTACATCAGAGCAGAACAAAGATTGCATGCTATGAAAGTTGACATAACACATCTGTAAGTTTATATATAGAGAGATACAGAAAATATTTTTAAGTTTACATAATTTAAAATAAATTTTTATGTCTAGATTTTATGTTTGCACATAGTGTGGCTGGAAATAATTGTATAGAGTGGCAATGCAGAAGTTAGCATTTTATGAACTTCATTTTTAGCACTAGAATTGTAGTCCTTATCCCATACAGTGTATTTTGGTGGAAATCCTGCTGAGAATGTAGGTCTAAATGTTTCTTCAACCTTAGATTTGGCAAAGAGGCAGTGAGTTCCAGTGAGCTGGTCATGGGACTAAAAACCGTTGGGAGCTGAGCTGTGTTCCTGGCTTTGTCCTTGAGGTATCGCATGATTTGGAGCAAATCAGTTAACTTCTGTTTCTCCTTCTGCCCTTTTTCTGTCTTGAGATGTATATTTTTAGAATGTAAGCTATTTAAGACAGGCGTGGCCCAGGTGTACGTGAATTGCTTATTACAGTGTAATAGTGGTATTTGAGGCTTCTACAACAATGTTATAATACAAAACCCACAGGTTTGTATGTCCCTTTTAAGTAAACTGTTAGGGTTTTTTTCCTATTTGTTTTTAGAAGCAGTAGCACACTAATGGCATGGTTTTGTTTTAGACGCAGACACAGATCAAGCAGTAGTTCTTCATATGGTTCTAGAAGAAAACGCAGTCGTAGCCGATCAAGGGGCAGAGGCAAATCCTACAGGTCTCAAAGATCGAGATCAAAAAGTAGAACAAGAAGGTAAGAATCTTTTCTAGGAAAAATAATTATAATTTCTACTGTAAAATCATTAATTTAAGATCGCCATATAGTTACTGAGTTTGGAATATAGTAGAAATAATAGTTGCAAGTGATTGTCTAAACTACACATCACTTGAAACTCTTCCTAATTTGAAATCTCTGTGCTGTGCTTTTGATGTACTAAGTCTTTAAATTACACTGGTGGAACAGCTGGCTTTGAAGATAAGTTAGATGTTTTGCATTTGACCAAGTGCAAAAAGCATTAATGAAGTCACCTTTGTTTAACTGTAATAATCTGAAAACTTCTTGTGGATTTTTTTGGTTACTGATTCCCATAACTCCCATGCACAACATTGGCCCCCTGAAGATCAGACTAACCTGTTATTTTCTCATCTGTATTTCCCTTGGAAAGACATGAGTATTTAGTTATACAAATTTTTCTTAATATTTAAAGATATCCATGGTGCTGAACTTTTTCATAAACTGGATTGTGAAAAATGAATATTTTCAAAAATAAATGTAATTTAAATATTTAAATCTTAATCAGATGCTGCAAATTGTATTATAAAATCTGCTTCATACTTTTGTAATTAAAAGAAGCTCAATTTTTGTGTGTGTGTATTTTTCAATTAAAAAGTTGAAATAAAGTTTTCCCCTGGATTTTCTATTGAATTTAAATTAATTATTCAGTGTATCAGGCAGATCAAAGCTGTTTTAGTATGTGTTTACAGATCGTCGTCCAGGTAATCTTGTGTACTTGCACTAAGAATTTAGGAAAACATGTTATTTTCACATACCAAATCAGTGGAGCTGTTGCCTCTAAAAGTTGAAAAATCCTTGTTGAAAGATGTGAACATTTCGCTTTCTCTTATTTGTATTCTCTCATGACTTATTCACAGCTGTTCATTATGGTAGTTGCTTGGACACTTATTGCTACAATGCCTTTGTAGTAGCAATTTGGTTATTTAAACTGCCTGATCTCTCTTTGAGTATACTTACCGTCTGAGCTGTACAACCCAGATAAGCTACTGTGCTGTGTGTAGAAATATTCCTGGAAATATCCACTGTTCTGCTAACAAAATCAGTTTTAAAACAATGAAATGTCAAAAGAGTAAGGTGAAAATGAAGGTGTGTTTTAGTATGTCAGATACTCAGCACTAGGAAATATGATTAACCTGATTTAAAGATCTAGGTTTTATTGTAATAAATATAAATTGCAAATCTCATTAGACTAATGGTCATCTTTTCCAAGGAGTGATGTTAACTAATGTTAATTGTCATTGCAATATGTGGAAATCATGCACCTAAAAACTTTAAAGACATGACTACTATTTATTTAATTTTGTGCTAGGAAACATTATGTGTAAAATATTTTATGTATAAAATACACTAGCTTTTCAGTACATAGCTATGAAGGTATAGCTGCAGGTCGCTTTTAATGATATTACTATTCACAGACACATTTCTTCAGGAAAAATATTTATAAATAACACCCTAAATAATGACAGAAGAGTATTTTGGCCTCTTAAAAGCATAAAACTAAATTGTTAAAAGTATAGAACTAAAACCAACAGGACACATTGACTCCTTTACTGTAATTTTTTTTCCAAGTCTGCTCTCTGCTGTAATGTTACACTGAGAAGCCATGGATTAATCTTATTTCTGGAGAGGAGTTAAATAGGTTGAAGAAAGCTGCTACCAGAGGCCTGTGTTTTCCCTGTGTGTTAGCGTTGAGGCAGTCGCAGCAATGCTAAATAGTTCCTTTCTTTGCTATCTCAAAATCTGTCTCGTGCACTCGATCGAAGGTACAAACAGCTTTCCTAAGAGGACTGAGTACATTATGATTCGTCAGGCTGGAAAAAAGATCATGGGGGAAAGATGGAATGTGATGGAGGGATATTTTAAAAAAAAAAAAAAAAAAAGGCACAAAAAGATGATTAAGGAATGAATGTTTCCTGTCTCCTCCAATGTAAGACCTGGGGCAGGTGTGAAGTGAATGAAGTCAGCTGGTGGCAGATCCTAGTCAAACAAAAGGAGATGGTTCTTATATATTGCATAATTAAGCTGTGGAAACCCTTGCTGTTGGAGATTCTGGGTACCAGAAGTTGAAATGAATTTAAAAAGCATTCAGAGAAGAAAAATCCATATAAAGCTGTCAAATGCAGAGAGACAATATTTGTCTTAGGAAATGTATGTATTTGTAGCACTGAAGCGGAATTTTCATAAGAATTTGGCATCTGTAATTCATTCTTTTTTTTTTTTTTTTTTTTTTTTTTTTTTTTTTTTTTTTGCTTGGGGTGAGGTGGCTTATTTTCATATGACTTTTAAAGATAAGTACTGAAGAAAACACTTACGTGAACTCTCTAATAAAATGATCAGAAGTAACTTAGGCAGCCACCTTGCGTTGGTGTAGTGGAGCGTGTTACCCACTGAAGTATTTTTGTTGATCTCCAACTTCTGAATTGCCAGTGTCAGGGAGTAAAATCTACTGACCCACCTGAAAAGCCACAATATATGAGATACAGCAATAAAGTGAAGATCATCTCTATGCTACTTGTATTTGTCACCTTATGGTTGTACCTTCAGAATACCACTTTTTGGACTTGGGCAACTGTGATTTTTTTTTTTTAAATTTTTTTTTTCCCAATTGGACGGACACTAGAAAACAAGTTTCATATTGGAAGTTAAGATCCATTACATGGTATCTTTAAATCACTGGATTTGTTTTTGGTATAAGTCATGCAGATGTCACAAATTCTGTATCCTATAATGTCTTTTCTCCCCACAAACCCCCATCAAATTAAGATGATTTGTTTTTCAAGGTAGTGAAAATGTTGGTAAAAGTATATGTGGCTGTAATGTAATTTTTTTTAATAACCTCTCTGCCAAGGGTGTTTCATTTGAGTGAATGATTCGCAGAGCTCCAACTGTGTAAAATACTGAAATATCAAGTTTTAATTTGGAAAGTTAGATTTTTACAGTGACATGTTTTAAAAATATTTTGAGTAGGTATTGTTTGTAACCTAAAATGATTTTTTTGTTTTGTACTTTACTTTAGAAGATAAGAAAACTTGTGCATATAATAACTATTTTCTTTTCGATGCATTTTTAGAGTCAAAAAAGTGGGGCTTGCTAGTAATGCTATAAATTTAAAGCTGTCCTACAGCAAGATAGTACAATGCAAATATGACTTAATAAGATCACAAACTGAATTTCAGCAAAACAACCAAGATTTACATTAAATTAGGAATTTTAAAACCGATTTAGTTTGTTTTACTGAGCATTTGCTTAATAACATTTCGCCTTCTTGCAATCTTTTTAAAGACAATAATTCGTCTGTGAAATGCAGGCACATCCTCAGTAGAAAAATTGAAAGCAACAGCTCACTTTCTGAAACCACACATATAGTGATATAAAGAAATATTTCAGCCCTACGAAATTTAATAAATCATCCCATTTCCTAATTTGATCATATTAGATGCTGATGTGGAAGAAGCATTTCAAATACCATCTCCTCATTAATATACATCAGTCTGGGGAATAGAATGGAATACTTATGCAGAGATGTCACAGTTACTGTTTCTTAGTTTACTAAGTGGAACAGGTTGATGTGATACTGGGTGCTATTTGTCAATGTCTTGCTAAAATGGTTTGGGTCGAGTTATGGAGTCCAGAAAGACGGCGGCTGATAAATCAAAAGTGGATTGAGTGGACAGGAGGCAGTGATTGATACTGTGACAGGATATGAAGAAAGGAATCTTGATACAAGCATGCATGATATTGAATATGAGAAGGAAAATGGCCCTGGAGTATGGATATTATTCAAGGAAATGAGAATAATAATATCATCTTGAAATTATTGCTGGGTGAAGATTAGGATAGTTCTTATTAGAATATTATGCTTCTCTGGAGTGGAGAAACTCAGATCTCATATAATTTCTATGTGGATAGAGTCTTGTTAATATTTTTGGAGTTTTCACTGCAATTGTTCTCTAAGTCAATCGTATATGAAAATACTTACTTTACATCAGAACGCGTAATGCAAATCTTTTAATTCATGTAGCTTTAAATGGAATTAAAATGTGTTAACCTTTATTCCCTGATTTCATCCAATTTGGTGGTTATAGAGTATTTTACTATAATTGCCTTTAAATATACAAGTTTGTGTTTATTGTCTGCCAAGTGTTTTTGGCTTTTCCCTTTATGTTAAACTGAAAACTGCTGTCTTGAAATATCTTTAACACGGTTCAACTTAGATTGACACAATAACAGCTAGTATGTCTATACACATCTAAGAAGAGAAAACATTGTGTGTAGAGTAATCCTGTTTGTAGAATTGATGCCTTTGGACTGTCAATGAAAGAAGTGTTTGATCAGTGTGTTCGTTTTGGTTTTGGTTTTTTTTTTTCCAAGTGTGTGTGTGTGGGTACACAATTACGTCTGATTTCTTTACCATTGTTCCAGTCTAATTGATTTAGTATTGAAATGTGTGCATCTTATTGCAGTCCAGTGGCAGGGTGACCCACTTCTTACGAGTGGCTTTGGAATAGACTTGTTTTTTGATATGAAAAAGCAGCTTGTTGACTGAAGTTGCTATTATCCTAGCAACGTAAGCTAGAATTAACTTATGTTCAACTCCTATAGCTTGCCAGAATTCTTTGTGTTTAGCACTTATGGTTTGTAATGTTTAAAAATAGGGTCTTCTAGTCGCTCAGAGAAGTGCAATGTGAAAGGGGTCATTAAATAAACAACAGTTAAACTCCACTAATTTCTTTAAAATATTGCTGTGTTGGTATACACACTGAATAAGTCAGGTTCACAAATTTAGTGATCTCTAAAGATAGTGTAACTTGCATTGCCTGGTTTATGACACAGGGTGATGATGTACTTACAATAAAGGAATTCCCCACCATCCTTTTCTGGATGCGTTTTCAACACTGCTGCTTCAAACACAAATACAATACTAGGCAACGCGCACCCTGAAGTTCGAGATTCTTAGGTTTGAGCTGTTCTCAAAAAGATCACCGCTTCCTTCAGACACTTATTCATGGCTGGGGCAAGCTGTAAATCCTCGCTATGTATCAATTGTTTACCTGTGTTCTTTATAGCGTGCCACTATAGAGGGAAGACCTCAAGCTTTTTGCAGGTTTCAGTTTTTAATACCGGCAAGAGCCAGTCATCTTATGCATGAAGGTGTGTTTTTTGGTTTTTTTTTTTTATCTTTGAGAATTTCCTTTTTTAATATCTTCTTAAAAGTAGATCCAAATGATTATTAGCAAATATTTTAGTAGAGATGATATTGCACAGTCAAGTGTTGTTTGGAAGACTTTTTCAAAGATATAAACAGTGTTATCATTGCATGCTTTTGTATTTGTGTTACTTGGAATGGTGAATAGGAATGGGTCTGTCTTCAGTTAGTCTCTCTTTTTTCCATGCATCATATTATTGCAGTGTGGTAATATTAATGTGTTAGGGTCTTTCCAAATTAAAACCCTGGCCTATCAGGTTTTACAGCTGATAATAAGTGTTGGATCAAGACTTAATCTATATTAACTTGTGTTCAAGCCTTCCTTTTAGTTGCAGACTGTATCTGTCTGTTCTGGTTAGCACACACCAATGGACATCTTTTAATAGATTACAGTGTAGAGTTTTAATTATGACTAACTTCAGGAAGAATTTTCTAAAACAGCATTGGCCTGAAAAGAAAATAAAGGTTCTTAGGAGAAAGGAAGTTAAAAGGAATGCGCATTTTGAGGTAGACATTAAAGTCAGCAGCAATGTGTAGTAGAAGAGATTAATGAAAAGCAAAATTGTGAGGGGCCTAGCAAATTAGATCGAGAGTTTATGGAGGAAAAGGAGGCGGCAGAGGAGAGATTAATTAAAAAAAAAAAAACCAACAAACCCACACCAAAAAAAACCCAAAACAATGGAATGGCTCAAGTAGTGGGCAAAATTAACCCCACAAATAAGATAAATTGCAGTTGTGTGGACTTAGAAGACTGATTTTTAAGAATGTTGTGAAGAACAACTAAATTTAAATATGATGCAGACATATGGATTAAAGCTGAAGTTGGGTTCAGTTGAGTAGAGGTCTTGCCTATGGGAGTAAGCGTGAAGATAGGTAATGTTAGCTGTTCTGGGGCAAAGGAAAGGCTTAGGGAAGAAAGTGAAGGTTTTCTGAATTGACCATCCCTACCAACATCAGACGATATGAGTTTTATTGTCTGATGGGAAGGAGATGGAAGGAATTAAGAAGTGAAATTTGAGTAACAATAGCAGTATTGGCTCAGAGCAATGAGATAGCTATTAGCGAAGAGAGAGGGTACAATTATGGCTCTTTCTGTGTATCTGCTGTAAGAAACAAGAAATGACAAGACAACTGTGAAGAACAAGGTTGGGCACACTTTGTCAGACAGTGTTGAAAAGTTAATCTACAAAACTGCTTTGGAAATACCTCCTTTGGAAATGGATCCAAGAATTTTCCAAAGAGAAGCAGATAAAAGTCCTATAAGAAATCAAGCAATGCTATTTAGTCAGAATATTTCTTTTGAAATGTTTCATTACTTCTTTTGACTCATAGTAGCTACTTGAGTTACTATTCTTTTAAAGTTTTGATCTGCTGCCTAGGATGTTTTTATTTCTCTCCTTGTTACACAAACTAGCACACTGGCTTGCAAGTAGCTGTACAGACCTACATAGTTCTGTAAGAAATCAGTGTAAATATTACGTGTTTGTCTCTCTTCTTACTGGTGAGGAAGGGGAAGTTTGGAGACTTTGGTCCATTAGAATGTATATTTCCTTAAGATATTATAGTATTTCTTTCATTCATTAACCTTCAAATAAAGGCTTGAGGCAGGGAAGAACTAGTGAAATTCAGATTACTGAGTTTGCTCATGTGATCTTTAGGTTTTTCTGTGGATAGTAACGTCAGATCCTATTTCTTCTTTTTCCCCACAATAAATCAAAACCTGCAGTTTTTATTTAGGATCTTGTTGCATTACAGGTTGTATCACCAATAGTCTCTAAAAATATTTTTTAGCTATAGTAACTGACTTTTTTCAAAAGGAACTTAACAGTTTGTCTATATGAGTGTACTGGAAAAAATACAGGGGTGAAGCAGTAGCACTGAAGATATCCTAGAGCAATAACCCACCAATGAGCACATTACCGAGATCTAATTGACCACTTTGGGAAATTAAACTTCATAAGGCAACGCCAAGGGCTCTTAAGTTATCAATAAGGCCAGATAGCTGCTAGTGACAGTTGCTTTGATGCCCTTCATTGGTATTAAAAAAAAAAAAAAAAAAAGGCCTTAAAAAAGGTATGAATGCATAAGTGCTGCTCATTTAGAGCTAAGCATTGAGTCTAATTACATGTAAACTTTTTTTCCTAAAGCAGTCCAGGTGTTATGTACACAGAATGTGTTTTAAGTATAGCTTCTCATTTTTCTAAAACCTTTTATATCTCCCTTTGGGAACGGGTGTATTTGCAGGTTGGGGTTTTTTTGGGCTGGGTTTTTTTTTGTGTTTTTTTTTTTTTTAATGCTTCAGTGTTCTGTTTGGGAAAAGGAACTCAGGAAGACAAGAAGTATAATGTGATTCCCCTTAGTGCAGAACTGGCTTTTTGATTTCGATGTGTCTACATTCTAAACTACTATGTATTTTTACTTTCTTTTAAATCCTCTGTTCTCCGCTACCAAAGCCCGGGCCGTGAAATAGAATCTGTTATTTTTTTGCTGCAGAGATCATGTTTCTAGAGGCAGCTATGCAAACCAACATATAGCAGATGTCTTAAAGATGCATTGGTAATATAAGACTGTCATTATTTCCTATGTGAATTGCTACTGATTCCAGTGTTGGTTTCTAGAATGTGATTATCAAAATGTGAAACTAAAGATTGTAGAATTCAGTTGAAACATTTTACTGTTTACTTTCTTCCCATCTTTCTTTCTACTTCTAATAACACATGATAGTAACAGTATCTAGTTTAAAAAGATGAGGTGAAATATGTGTATTTCTGCTGAAAAAGTGTTTTACTACATATTTTCTAAGGGACTCATCAGAATGTAAAAAGCAAGACTAAAGGTTACCCTGTAACAATAGAATACAAGTAGCTGTCAAACCCCTGTATTTCAAAAATTCAACCTGAATTTTGTTGAATGTATCTAAGTCAACCTTGCTGAAGTTGTATGTGCCAGAGTTAAGATTACGTGTACAACCCTAATTCAGCTTCCCTATTGATGGCAGTTTTGATGATGGATTACTGTTTCTTCCACAGATTCCTTGCCACGTTTACTTTCTGTATTAATAGATTGGTTACCATAGTCCTTTTCAGTTATCTTTGTGTATTACTCTTGTGTTGTTTTATTCAAGTTACATGAGGGGCAGTTATAACAAGACTGTTCTTAGAACCAACCACTTTGGATCAGGGCTCAGCAACATTTGATGTATGCTGTGGCTGATGCTATGCATTTTTCAAACTAGAGGTTAAATATATTGCTAGAAATATATCAGGCCCTGGGAGAAATTAATTACCAGAGAGATAAGATGTTGTTCATCAGTAATGCCTTGCCTCTGTGGCTGGAAGCTAGTCTGGGATTTTGTGGGAGCCAGGACCTGGGGACCACTGCCTTTCTTAGCTATTTTTCTCAGGGTATTATGGTTCTTTGCTCCTAGCTGTGCCGTGTGCCGTTCCAAATCCATCTTTGGTAATTGCTGACGCTTGCTTTAGAGGGTTTCAGTTTGGTTTTTAGAGATGATTACTCTTCTGTGTAAATCAGCATACATGCCCTGGAATTCTTTGATCACTGCTTTTGTCCAGGATTTCAGCTGAAGCCATTGCTCAGTAGCAGGACATTGCTGTCTTCGTGAGGACAGTAGCTGCTGCATACAGTATTTTTGGTACATTTGTACAAACAAATTTTATCCCATATAAATCAATTGTACTTCAAGATCCAAATAGGCAGCTGCCAGTTGTGGATCTTATGACCAAAGGGTGCTTTGGGAGTGAGTTCGTGCCAGGTTAAGCTGATGAAAGTTGGGGTACTGTCACACTTTCCTGACTGTCCCTTCATCCTTTAGTGCCTGTTCTCCTCCCACCTCTGTGCTCCAAAGTAGTTCTGTGCACTGATCTGTCTGCAAGCTCTCTCTTGTGCTCTTTTAGTGGAGAGCAAGAGAACAGGGTGAGATGCCCATGTTTGCGTTGGGGAAAAAAGGGTCAAGCCTGGGAGGTTCAAGTTGAGATCAGGTGAGAGGCAATGTGAACGCTGGAGTAAGGCACTGTGAACAGGGAAAGGTGCCAGTGTCTAAGGCAAGGCACCGTGTCTCTCTGAAATGCAAGAGCAAGACGATATATAGATGATAATGCTTCATCTGGTTCTGATATAGGTTTATTGGTATAAAACTTGGTCCCTATCAGAGTCAATGGCAAAGCTGCACTTGACGTCAGTGATTCCAGGTTTAACTTGGGTGTGATGCTGTAGGAAGATTATTAAAAAAACCCGCTCAATTGATAATTTCAGGCATATGTAGAGTGTTTGTCATTTTATTGTCAAAATAGCATTTAAGTAATTACCTGAGCAAAATATTTTGTTAAATATGCGATTGCATAAGGAAAAAATGTGAAAACTTTCACATAGTGTAACTGGAGAGAGTTGTGTATAGATAGAATGCATATTTTAAAAAATTAAAATCTAGGAAAAGAAAGGAAAATAATATCTATAAGTATTATTAACTGTAACTTAAATATTTTGGATTACTCTTGTAGATTTTTTTTTTATTTTGAATCTTTTAAGTTTTCTGCAAATTCATATATGCATACATCCAAAATACTGTGACACATATGCTTCCGATATGGAGTTTCCTTGTCTATAAATATTATTTCAAAATATTCTTCAGTTGCGGTTTTCATAGGATCATATCAACTCCTAGTATGGCAAACTGAAAAACTCTTATAGACTTTAAAGACTTACATTATGCTCAGCTTGAATAACTGACTTCAATATTTTTGTAATTCTGTACCACTGACTTATATCCTAGAAATGAAGGCAAGGGCAGTAGCATGTTGTTTTCAAATTTTGCACATACTGTTAGATATGTATTTTTCTTCTATATTTTTGCTTCTCTTATATGGAAACATGCAGGGGTAAGCTAAACTGTAATAGAATTTAAATTAATCTGTGGCATAGCACTGAAAATCTGTTACCAGTCTATATCAAAAAGATATGCTAAAAGTTTTCCTGTTAAAGCTCTAAGCTTCTTGATTGGAGAATGGGTGAAAAAAAAATAAAAATCCTTTTCCTATTTTTCTGCTATATAGTCGTCTTGAAGTTCTTCCAAATTAGATTTTAAATGCCAATTAGGAGGTTGAATATACTAAAATAAAAGCAAATACAACCAAAATGGCCTCACCTTATGGCTAGTTAGGCTTTTTCTCTCAAAAGCGGAACCTTTGCTCTGAGCATGGCTTTGAGAAAGATATTCAGCTTAATGAACACATTAATTAGAACCATAACTATTTATAAGATAATTAGAAACGAAGCACGGTAAACTGGGCTTTTCCTGCAATTAATGGAGGATTAATTACTGGAGGTAATGAAGTGGATTTTTAAATGCATTAAGGTGAAGTACAGAGATGTGCAAGGCTTTGTGATAGTTGCATAATTATTCCAGGCTGTTTGAGCATAGCTCATATGAGATCGCTAATAAGCATCATTGCATCATTATGTATGCACTTAAAAAGACTTACCACCAAAATGACTGCCTAATTATTTCTAATTGGCAGGAGTCTGTGTAGTCATTGAGCTGTTTGTAGCCATTTTAAGGTTCATTTAACTATCCTTGGGGCCATGTGATAGATGGAAAAAAGCTTCAACTACACGCTGG
Organism: Chroicocephalus ridibundus; assembly: GCF_963924245.1. Taxonomy (NCBI): domain Eukaryota; kingdom Metazoa; phylum Chordata; class Aves; order Charadriiformes; family Laridae; genus Chroicocephalus; species Chroicocephalus ridibundus. The sequence goes on from NC_086289.1 coordinate 67,433,259, forward strand.
CCTTGGCTGGCGCCGTTAATCAATTTTGGTGGGCTTCAGTTTGAAATGCATTTGCTCATGCAGAGGTCAAAACCTGAAGTAGTCCAAGCAAAGTTTTGCTTTTTGAAGCCACTTGACTGTATTCATTAGCAATTAGTAAAATAATTGTGTCTGTCACTATATTTGGATTTCCATATGACTTGGTATTCTTTCATCACTGTCCCTTCTTATAGCGTATTAGCTTCACTGGAAACCAAATATTCTTCCAACAGACCCTTTTAGCAACTTCAGTGTAGTGGCATATGTTCCGATATACTACCTTTCTTCATTCATTTGTTAGCTTAAACAGTGCAGTACGTTTCAACACAATCATCTAATTTGCTCCCGATTGATTGCTGAGTGAAAGTTTCTACCCAAGGACAACATTTTAGGGCTTTTAAGGGTATCTCGGAGGAATTAGTCATTAAGCATTAAGAGAGGAAGCGAGTAGTAGTCAAATCGAATTCTGACGTTTACCAGAGTTTTGTAGTTAGGGGCATCTATTTCCAAGATGTTGACAGCTATGTATATTCAAGGACATCTTCTGTCAGAAGAAAGCTATGTAATAATCGCAGTAGTTTAAAAACTCATTCTTACATGAATGTTAGAGCGCCCGTTCTGTCAATAATTACATTAGAAATGTTGTGAATATCATTTGAAAATGACCTTTTTGAGATGTTATAATTAGTATGTAGTTATTTTATCTTACTCTGTCAGATTTAATGTGACATCCCATTAGGTAAGCGTCTGTGAAAGTTTTCAATGAGTGCGTTGTCCTGTTGAACATAATCATAACCATCTGTGGGATGCTGTCAGCCTACATAAGCCATTCATATAGCTTAAGAAAACACTGGTGAGCAAATTGTAGGCTAATAAAATAAAGGTCAGCTTTGCCATTTTTGCTACAAAAAAAGCAGTTCTAGTAATTTGATGTTAAAACATAAGTTTAAAAAACAATTGTCCAGATTATGGTTAAAGCGTAAGATTGAAAAAAGTTATTAATTTAAAAACAAAAACAAAACCAAAGTAATTTATTCATGAAATAATGGTTCAATTAACAGATGAGGGGTTAAAGCAAGTGAATTGTGGTAGCAGAAACTAAAATATGAATTAATCCTTAAGGAAAGCTGCAGAATTCTTTTAAAATAAATCCATTGTTTTAATTTTGAGACTTTTATAATGGTAATCAGAGAAGAGATCACTTTTGTGAACAAATATTCAAGACAGAAAAAATATATAAAATACAAATAGCCTTTCTTATTGATACTCACTAGGAATTTTATTTTATTAAGTCCCATCAAATATGTCGCAATGGAAATGCTGCTCCATAGATTATCAGAACTATTGCTAGGAAATACATTTTAGAATGGAACAACAGTTTTAATCTGCCTTTGAGCTTTCTGGTTGGTTGTACTGGAAATTCTGGTGTTAGTCAAAATTCTATCTACTAATTGATGAGTGTATTTTTCTTTGATGTAATGTAGCAGTGCAATGGGAATCACATAAATGTAGTTATCGTGTTAGTTATAAAAGTGTTCACAGTGAGATCTTTAAACATACATTTATGCAATTGCCAAATTTCAACATCTGGTTTGTGTTGAATTTGGGGTTCTGAGTGGACCCCATTGCCAACCTGGCTCGGTGAAGTCTCTCCCTGTACGGAACATCCTCCTCCCTGAAGACAGGAGGTCCTTTCTGCTGTCCTTCAGGGGTTTGCTTTGGAAGATCAGCTTGTATTCCCCAGGGCTTTGTTAGAGTACTGCTCCTAGAGACCTTCACCACGCTTTGAAATGATGAGTGACTTTGGACAGTACTTCCCATCTGTCTGGACTTTTCTCTGCCTTAAAGCAGTCATCGTTTCTGGTGTGCCTTGAATTTACTGCCCTGTATTGACATTGTGCTGTTTCTCCACAGACTGCCCAACACTGGGGCACTGGTAAATACTGTTATGGCCTGTGAAATGCACAACAATATGGTGTACAATTAAAGGCCAAGAAAATATGTTGGGAAAGGATCATTTGTCAAGCTTTTCTAAATCTCTTTTAGCGTATTTTAAAGTAAAATGCATATTACAGAAGAACTTTATAAACAACTTAGTTTCATTTTAGGTAGAGCTGTTCCCTTTCTGGTGAGAGCTTCCAAATATATCTGGACCTGACTCTCCTACTAAACTAGGAAAGAGAAAATTTTATATTTTTTCAAGTAAATGGCTAAACAGAAGCAGTAAATAAAAAAATATAAAATTCTGTATGCTGAGCAAATTTTTTTTAAAACTGTCCAGTCCTCAAAAATGTGAATATACTGAAAATTTTTGGTTTTGTTCATACATTATTTTGTACATTATTTTCCAACAGGGAGGCAGAAAACAGCTGTTGGATAGGGCACTGGAAGAGCAAAAAGGAAATATGTCTCAGAAATGGGAAATGTAGGTGAATTTCAAGCCAGCTTTCAATTTAAATTGTTATCTGTTTATTCTCCATTATTAATTTCAAGTCAGCTGGTTATTCCTCCTTAAGTCTCTGACATCAAGAATTCTAACTATCAAATCAGAATATAAGGGTCCTCTCTTTCAGGATTCCAGTCTACTGTGAAATTTCCTTGTGAAAACCCTGTAAATCAAAACGAGGTAGGAGCAACATGAGTACAAAGAAAGGAAAGCTGTCACAGGGCTCAGCCACTCACTGAGAAGAAAAACAGTGACTTACCCTGATGGAGTCCTTAGTTGTGTCTAATTTACAGGATAAAGACAAAATATCTGCACGGTTACATGCCTTACAACTTTGATTGTCCTATCTACTAGACTCAATGAATGAGGATTTGCTAAAATCGGAGTTTATCTAACAGATCTCTAGCCACTGACTGCAAAAGGGTGTTAGATTGCGACTCTGACTTTAAGTCCAAGTCAATAGAGCCCCTTACTCAGAGGGGTGATAATTAGGGGTTACTCACCCGCATTGTTACTCAATGTTGTTACACCTCTAGCCCAAAATAAGCATTAGAAGTTGGAATGTTACGGATCAGGCAACAGGATAAAGTAAGATCTCAAGTATTCTGATGAAAGCTTTCCTGAAGACTGTGGTAACGTATCTGAATTATGGAGTATTCCCATGCTTCAGCTAAATTAACAAGATCGAATTATCTGAATAATACAATGAAGTCTTGACCTTATTTCAGAACATATCTTACAGTAAGCTGATACGATCACAAGACCGGTGCATCTTATGAAACCTGAAGGTTGGTAACCAAAGTTATCAAGTTTCTAGTATGTTGCAACTGTGAAGTACAATAGATTGTTAGAGATGATATCATCTCATCTGAGGAATGGTAATATCTTGATTGCCTGTGGTTAGTCAACGTACCCTTACGTTACTTATAATGGGAAAGTGCCAGACAGGGATCAAGCTGTTGGTGTGCTCTCTGCAGTATTGATGAGTATTCAAAATAGAACTTAAGCCCCAAAGACTTGGTAGTTTGATTAGTAGCAGGAAACAGTAGGTGCAGGGAAAAACGAAGTTGGAGAGTCGTGAAAAATACACAATAGGAAAACAACTGTCTGCCAGCACCAGGAACCGCAGGCAGTTGGCGGTGTCATTGTAGGCATGGGGACATCAGTGACTGCCGAAGAGGTGTTTGAAGGTGGTGGAGGGGTAGCAGGCAAGTTTTCCTTGCTTAGTACATTGTTAGCTTAATATACGTTACACCTTTCAATTCTAAAATCTCATTATGTTCCAATTCCGTTCCATCCCACTTCCCCATAGTGGTGTTAATATTCTGGGAGTCGTGATGTAGCTGTTGGGAAGAGAATTGTTGAAGCTTTTGAAGGACACAATAGGTAGTTTTTTATTTTTGGAGCTGGCTTGTTAACGGCATAATTTTGGTAATATTCTCAGTGATGGAAATAATACAGTTTACATTTTAATTCTTGCCTTCAGGTTTCAAAATTGAGATGACTGTAGTACATAATAGCTGCTGTTGCAGGCTTCTTGCAGATTCAGGAAGGCTGGTCTATAATTATTTCATGGTTTTGCTGTGGTTCTGTGAGATTTTATTTATGTTTTAAACAAAAAGCAAAGCTTAAAAGAGAATTTCATAGTAAAACTGAGAATCTTTTTTTAAACAAAGGCACAGGTATCTAGAAATGGCATTTTAATTGATTGTTATTACCCATTTAAATTGTCAGTTTGTGATCTGTATCATCAATTGATCAGAACAGTCAGAATACACTTTGAAGTGTAATAATCAAGTAGTTCTGTTGCGTTATGTATTTTTTAAAACAATTCATATTTTGTTGTTTCTCTTCTTGATGTGTTTAATTTTACAATGTTTTAGGTAACAATTACAGGTTCCATGATGAAAACAATTTTTCTTTGGAATATTAAGTGAAATTTTCAGAGTTTCTCTCCTGTCCCTTCCTTGGAGTTCTTAATTAGTCATTAGAGTTGGGGTTTGGGAAAGACACAACAGGCTTATAGGTGATAACTTCCAGTAAAGTAGATTTTGCATCCGATAAGCCCGTCAGCTGTGTATTCGTCAGTCTCCCGCAAATCAGCTCTTCAGTATTCATCTAGGAGAATATTAAAAAAAGAACATGCTTTTCTATATCTACTCTGTGCTTGTAAAATACAAAATATTAAAGTAAGATGCATCTAACTTGCCTGTAAATTAGAAAATTATCTTTGCGTTTATGGACTGTGTATTGAAAAATAGTAACAAAATATACAAGCTGTTTATGTTGTGTCTTCAAAAGATTTTGACAGTATGGCATGCTAGTTTTTTCTCTTTTTGTGTGTGCACTGCACTAGAAACAGGAGTTTCTAGAGCCCTCTCATGACTTAATTTTCAGAGACTGGATCCTATACTGAAGTTACGGCTATTTTCATTAAATATGTTAAGATTATTTTTTTTAATTTGAGAAAACAAGATGGTATTCTACAAGTCTTTCTGTATGCTTCATAAACCTAGTGTGGTAAAAAGTACAGGTAGAATACCTCAAACTTCTCACATCTCATAAAATTTAAACCTACAATGTCTGGTTATTGCTGAATTAAAGAAAAAAAAAATTCCTTTTTCCTTAATTATGAGCACAGAGTAATGGTTTAGTTTGTTACCAGTCAAGTACAAGTAGACACAGAGCTTTTTATCTAAGTGTTATTTCCTAAGTGTCGTGTGAGACCTCTGTTCATCGCGTGAATCAAGTCTGTCTCAATAGTTCCAATATTTTAAATTATGGATTTGTTTCTAAGCGCAAGCGTACGCTTTAATTTTGTCTTTTAGCAGTTTTTTGAGGTACTGCAAGTTGCTGCAGTGTTGAAGAATGAGAAATGTTGAGATGTTTTTTTCTGTTGGTTCAGTTTTGGGTTCACGCTGGTACGTACTTGTGGTTTGAGTGCCTCACGTTGACAGCGATGGTGCTGTAATGCTCTGGGTTGGGTTGGTGGGGTGTTTTTTTTTTGGTTTTTTTTTTTTTTTTTCAGTTTATGAGAACAGTCAGTGTTCCATGGTGTAAGTTGATTTCAAGCATCTGTTTAGGTAATTTCATTCAGCTGTCTAATATTTCTGTGGATATAAGTATACATAAATATTATAGCATCTTTAAGCTCAAACCATGGTTGGGGCCTCAATCTTAGATGTTTTACAATCACAAAAATAAAACAGTGGTCTTTTCAAAAAGAGACAGAAAGTTAGCCCTTACCTGTAACTAATTTGAACCTCTCAGAGGCAGTAGGGAAGTGAAAAATTCAACCTTGAAATCTCTCATTTACGTTGCTTAACTTTTTAACATAATATTGGAGGTGTTGTCAAATTTACAACAAATAATTACCTGGATAGTGATTCCATCTGGAAAATGAATTTGACCTTTTTTCATTGCTGTGTGATACATCCAGATCTTCCTGTCATAGCAGATGCAGAGTCACTAATGCCTGCATGATGTAGAAACAAGTAAGTTTGTGTCTTTATTGAGAGTCCTGAAAGTATGCTGGACCCTTGTTTTTTAAAATAGATTCCAGCTGTATCAGGAATAGAATAACTGCACGTATAGGGATAAATTAATTACAAAGCCTGATGAACTTACTTGCTAATAGAATATGTTACCTTATTCGATCATATAGAATTCAAGTTTTCCTATTATGTTTTTTTTTTTTTTTTTTTTTAAAAAAAGAATGTAAAAAAGGTACAAAATGCCTTTCCTGCAGGATTAGACAATCTAAAGGGACAGAAGTTTCATACAGCCCATTTTTTTTTGGTTGCTTTTTCTTCAACGTTAAAAGGCGTCAGTTCTGGAATTCAGTTAGGAAAGGAAGGAATCCTTCTTGCTGGTATCTTTGTGTGGCAAACTTACAACTGTTTTGCTTTTGCCTCACCTTGAGTAGCTTTTAAACTCTTGTATGAGAATAAAACAAGCTGGATATTCTCAGCTGATGCAAGCTGGGGTTATTTTGTTATTGTTGTTGTTAACAGATTACTGGAATAATAATTACTTCTCTTAGCAACCTTAACTTTGGTTTTATATGAAAGTTTACATATAATATATGTGCAGCTGGGTATTGCATGCATCTGTGTTGGTGTATGCGTTTTTAATGCCCTTGAAGTCTAGAATTTCAAGACTGTTAAAACTGCTTTGAATGAGAAACGATGCAGCATTGGAGGGGTGGCTTTTTTCTTAGTTTATTTGGCAGATGAGATGATGTAGTAACTCCCATTTATTTACTATTTTATTACCCAAACTTTATTAGAATTAAATTCTAGCTTTTGCTGCTCAGTCATGAGATGGCTACATTTATGTAGGGTTAGAAAAAAGTCCTGTTTTGAGACAGCGTCTAAGAAAAGAAATGCGTGAAAGAGATTAATTTCATGTCAAAATACATGTGTTCTTAAACTGACAGTCCTAATTTAAGGTGAAATCTTCTCAGGGAGGCAGTTCAGAGTCTTCATACAGATTACAAGGGAAATGAATGATGCAACATGTTTCCCCCCAATGACGATGAGGCCAAAGATCCTCAGCTCCTTTGGACCAGTTATATCTGCGGCAATTAGTGACCTCTGTGTGAGTGGGGAGAGAATCGCCTCCTGCCATGGCTAATGGAGTGGAACAGTTCGCAATTCCAGTAGATCAGTGGGAGCTGTTCACACAGCTGTTCTCCCTTCCCAAATCCCAGCCAACACACTTCATTACACTTCCTTTGGCCACAGCTGCTCCCACCACCCTCCCTCTGCATAAAAAAAGCCTGTTGAAAAATAGCATATATAGTTTTCTGTGCCGAACGCAAAAATAATGTGTATCCAATAACACTGCAGTTTATGTACTTCCATACATATCTGTAATGTGCATCTGGCCTTCTCAAGCAGATCACACTTCTGCATGCAAGGAAATGCTCCTCAAGTGAGCCATTTGATGAAATAAGAAGTTACAGTTACGTACAGGTTAGCGTAACGAGCTTTGTTAGGCATTTTGTAAAAGCACATCAACAAAACCAAATTATTTATCTCCATGCTTGAATAGCAGCTATTTAATCTCTGATTTATATTTCTGGTTTTCAGATAATATTTAGTAAAGTGTGTTTTCTGGTTTTAGTTTTCTGTGAAGGTTTTTATCAAAGCGCTCCTGCAGCTGGTAGGGTCGTAGCCAGCTTCTCACCTCTCACTCGTTCCTTAGGCAGGGAGTGCTGGCTGAACTCCATGAGACACAAGTCTCTGAGCGAAGGACTGCTAACACATAAGCCCAATTTAAGTAAACTTTATGTATTTCTGGACTCAATTCTTTTTCACCCAGTTGTTGATCTCCGGTAGGTTTTCCAGCACCGTTGTGGGCGTGCTGAACCGGAGATATGCTGTCACTGTCAGCACTGGTTCTAGTCTTCCCCCCCCATTTAAGGAGAATTTTTTGTAGGATAGTCAAGCCATTGTGGCAAAAGCAGCACTTCAGTCTTCTGTGGAAGTGAGAAGAGGTGGACCAGAAGGTTGTAGTTTGGAGAACTAGATTTGTAACAAACGGACTGCTTGAGGATAAACCAGACTAAAAGTAGTGTTTTCTCTATCTGTTCTCTCCAGCTGCATTTGTGTACTGTTCATGCCAAGTTTTCAGTAACTACTAACTACTTTTTTTTTTTTTTTTTAGTTACAGCTTACTGGAATTTTTAATATTGTTTCCTCAAATGTTTGATTATGAAATTAATGTAACTTATAGGTGGAGAACAGTTTATTATTGAACTAAGTTGATGCCTGTATCTGATGAATCCATTGTCTCAGTTCTGCAAACCGTTTTCTTGATTGTCCCGGTCATTGTTTGTATGTCATCTTGTGTTTCTCTGGCACTGTGGATGATATTGTTACTATCTTTAATATCCCGCTATTTCGTCACCAACCATCGAAACTGCTGGCTTGAAACAACTTGTTTTTCCTCTTAGCGCAAGTCTCACTTTGGACTTAAAAGCTGACTCTGCTTTTGCCTAGTTTCATTATCACTCACCTTATATTTAACAGTAAATAATTAAACCATATTATCATACGTATTCGCTATGTTTAACTTCCTCACACACATGCATTTTAAAATAGTGACCTGAAATGTTTTATAGGGGTAGCATTATTTGCATTAAAAAAAAAAGTATAGTATTAGTATAATTTATAAATTATACTATATATTAAAGTATAATATAAAAAGTATAATTTCCACACTGTGAACAACTGCAGTTGATGCTTGAAATTATTTTACCTTCCCAAGAACTTGTACCATGATTATTTTTTTTTTTTTGTCTTGCTAGTGAAGTTGAGTTAAACAAGAAACTTTCTCTTAATATGCTTTGAAAGACAACACGTCATTTTGCTGCAATTAGTTGTGCGTTTGCACTATGTCTTTATTACTAATATGAATATCCAGGTTTGATGCAATGCAGTTGTGTTTCATTGTTCTTTCCCAGATTTGTGATTTATTGCTAAACTATTAGAGGCATGAATTTGTTGGGTTTTGTTTGTGGCTGTTGAGATAATAATAATCTAATAAGAATCGTATCAGCTGAGAGATACTTAGAAGAATGCCAGGGAAGAATCTGACATCTCAGAAATTTTCATTTGAGAGGTGGTTGCTGTTTGCCAAGAAAATAACTTATTTTTGTCAAGAACTTACCTCCACTGAAAGAGCACTTCTGTTTGAGCTGTCTTGGTTTTGTGCTCTAATTCCTCTTTCCATTTTAAAAAGTCTATCTCGGTGACTGCGTTCAAATTGTAGTGTTTTGAAAAGATTAGATTGTACCTATAAGATATCGTTCAATGCTTTAGTGCAATATAATTGGGGAAATACTAAACGACACTGACCTCATTTCCTTTAGAACAATGAAAATTAATAGTTTCACGTTTTATTAGGCTGATATTCCAGATGTAGTGTACATTTAATTAAGTGTAGTTTCCTTTTGGTTATGGTATGTGTCTCTGCTTTTTGTCGCAAATTCTTTCTAGTTTTACAGTTTTCCACATGTTTTCTTTCACCATTTATGATTTTTTCAAAGCAGAGCTATAAGGATTTAAATCACTTTAGCATGCAGCAAAACAGTTCCCATTCAAACAATAAACGCCATTTTAAAAAGCCTTTAGATCTTCTGTCACTTCATAAATATAAATGTATAAAAACATTATGCAGTTGTAGTGCCCACCTGCTAATTAAATGCAGATTTCCTCAAACTTGTTTTAAAATCTGCTTATTTGTTTCAACTCTGTCTCTGTTCAGAATACATATGGCCCTTGTGAAACTAATTATGCTTATGGAGCAGCTGTTAAATTTAGTGCAACTAATTTTATCCAATATTTTACATTTTAATTGATTACCTGTGAAGAAATTAGCAAATTAACACTTATTGTGCAGTAACTGAATGGGCTTTTATGGATACTTTCAATTTTTACAAGTGGACTAAGTGTTGATGGAATAAAGACATTTCTTAGGATTTTAGATAGGAAAGTTATTGGTGAGCCTTGATTATCTGGTGTGAGAATTTAGGGATACTGAGTGATGCCAAGCATCTGTGTGTTCTGTAACTTAGACATGAAAAGCAGATTGGAAAGTAATAGCTTTTCACAGAATTTTGGTAACATATGGGCTTATCTGGATCTAAGAACTCTTTGAAGATCTTTGAACTTGACTAAATGACTTAACCTTTGGCATGGTGGGTGGGTGTTTTGTGTGTGTTGGTTTGGGGGGAAGGGGCTGTGCATGCTGGCAGTCTACTCTCCAGCTTGATTTTTTAATTTTATTTTATTTTTCCTCCAGTAGTTCTGAAATTCGAACACTTTGTGACTTGCTTTAATAAGAATAGTCGGGATTGGTTTTATTTTTCCAAAGTAATAAAATAGAAAATCTTTCTCTGCTTGATCTGTGGATTTTTGTTCTTGTTTACTGACGAATTCTTGGCACAGATGACTTCTTGTAGCTCCATTTCATAAAGTTATATCTTTATTTCCTGTTCTGTATATATCGCAAGCTATTTTAATAGTTATTCATGATAACCTACAGGTGAATTCGTTCACGCTGCAAATGGAAATGTACTGCAGCTTGTTATACGCTGAGTAGCAAATTTAGTATACTTTAATTTTCACTTTATGAAATTACCTTCCACTGTCAAGAGCCTATTGCGCATTTTGGATTTAATATAGACCTTATGGAAGTTTGCATAAAGTGTTCTTAAAACAAATACTTCAGGATTTGGGGCTTATAGGCAAAGGAAAAAGACAGCTATCTTATTAAAATGATAACATACTGTAAAATGAAGTTCAGGGGCATTAAGTGCAGCTTTTCTGTGTGCTGAAGCCTGGCACTGAGAAGGTGCTGATAATAGTCTTCTGGTCTGAGGGGAGCCCTGGCTCTACCCCTGCACCCAGCCTGTGCTGCTGGGGGATGGCACTGATAAATATTGAATGTATTTTAGGCAATATCATAGAATCATTGAATGGTTTGGGTTGGAAGGGGACCTTAAAGATCACCTAGTTCCAAGCCCCCTGCCACAGGCAGGGACACCTCCCACTAGACCAGGTTGCTCAAAGCCCCATTCTTGTTGATCTTAATTTTTTAATTACCTGCAGCCTCGGTGTATCAGAGAAAGGGCAGTATCCTTACCTGAAGTTGTCAAAGCACGATCTAAATTTCTGAGTTTTCATTGTTCAAATTCTGAGTTTGCCACAGAAAAGCGGAGGTTAGAGATGGAATGTTGCCTCTTTCTTTAAAAGCTGGGGCGGGGGGGAAGAAGCAACATGGAAGTTAGGTAGAGAAAGCTGTTTGGATTGCAAATTCAGACTTGAAGTTCGTGAGATTCCACACTTGCTTTTAAATACTGTCTTAATTCTGTCCTGATGTCTGCAGGATGATACCTGTTCATACAGTTACATACTGTTACCTGCTGGTTTCAGACAAGACCAAGCTAAATGGGGAATCCTGGCTTCTTCATGGAATAGTTGTCCTCTTGTCACCTGGTTTGTTGAAGCTTGTGTTTGGTGTTGCAGAATTAGTCTTGAATTGTATTAACAGGTGCGTTTAATTAGCCTGGGATGTAAGCGAGATTGGAGCTTCCCTCAGAGCTGGAGGAAATTAGGCAGGCATTAGATATTGAGGTTTTAGCAGTTGTATTTAAGTGGTAGTTTGTTTTGGGAGTACTTACCAATAGATAAAATCCCAGGAAGAGCAGTAATGTTTGCCTGTATACAAACACGGCACGTCCTTTTGCATGCTTTGTGGGAAACTGTGCTCTTCCTTCTTTGTATTTTTTTGAAATGTTTTTATATAATTTCTTTGCTTTCTGATTATATGTTTTTGACCTCAGTATATGGTTATGGTGTTGCATACCTTTTGCTTCCTTCTTGCTATGAATCTAATCTTTAAATTCATTTATTTAAGTTAACTTCATTGAGTCAATAATCTCTTTTTTGTTCTCATGTTTAAAAAGCTTGACTTTTGTTCCCTCTTAAGATTACATCTTACACCTTTTTTAAAAGATAAAGTGAGTCTCTTCTTTGCATATTCTTCTGGTCAGTCCCTTTTTTAAGCTTTTCGGTTTAGGGAGAAAGAAGCCTTAGCTCATATTTTGGTTGTTTTGATGAATGCAGGGGAAACCTGTTTGTAGGCAAAAAACATTGGTTTGTTTGTTTGTTTTTCCTAAGTGTTTTGCAGTTATAGAATCACAGAATGGTTTGGGTTGGAAGGGACCTTAAAGACCATCCAGTTCCAACCCCCCTGCCCTGGGCAGGGACACCTCCCACCAGACCAGGTTGCTCCAAGCCCCATCCAGCCTGGCCTTGAACCCCTCCAGGGATGGGGCAGCCACAGCTTCTCTGGGCAACCTGGGACAGGGTCTCACCACCCCCACAGTGAAGAATTTCTTCCCAATATCTAATCTAAATCTCCCCTCTTCCAGTTTAAAACCATTAACAAGTTCCCACTTGTCCCTGTGAGACTTGTGGTGCCGAGTCCCTGTCTGTTTCAGTGCTTTTCCGTTTTTCTGGCCTAAGGAGGTACGGGTTCCCGCATTCTAGAAGTGGTGCAGCATTTGCTAAGTATAATTGTGGCTTTTGCTCCAATCATAGCTAATCATCATTTCCTATGGCACTTCACAGAAACTGAGAGCTCTCTTAGAAGTGCACACGCTAGCAGAGATCAAGAAGATTGTTGTCTTACCTGCTTAAGCTCAGCAGTTCTTATATGGTTTATTGCTGGCTTCCTGTTCATCCCGCTTCAGTTTTAGAAGTATTGCTGGTAGAGCTTGTTTTATCATGTAAGATGAAATTGTTCTGGAGAATTGTACTGCAAAGTTTGTTGTTTTTGACACCTTGTGTCTGTTACCTTATGGTATTTAGTGCCTGTGCTTCCTTTGTTTCATCAAAATGTGGTAAAACTACATAATGAAGCTTAACTCATAATATACTAAGCTGTTACTTAGTTAAGTAAATATATTTTAAAATTTTCATGCCTCTACTTGTGTGGGAAGTCCGTAAGATTATTTTTTTTTTTTTTTTTTTTTGAGATTAGCAGAAGATTTAAACAAGAGTTGAGATTCAGCTTAACTTTGTTAAATCTGTGTTGTGGTCGCCTAGTGGTTTTTCTAATAGTCCTCTCTTGCTTCGAATGGATGGATCGCAAAGGAGAAATAATACAACATAAGCTTTTTTCAAAAGTATTCATTGCTGTATGACACTGGAAACACAGTAGTTACCCCAGTTTAAAAATGATTAACAGAATCTAAGTTTCACTAGCATTCAGAAATTGAAGAGAGCATTAATACTAGACTTGCTTTTTTCTTTGCCTCATTTTCCTTATTTACTTCACCCCTGTTCATGGCTGGAGTTAGTACATCTTTCTCTATTTCTGGACTTGTCTTGCTTTATCTGTGCTTTAAAAATACTATTTGTAATCGATATAAATAAATATGGTGAACTTAGAGTTAATTTTAATTGGGAGGGCTGTAGCTCTGCAGCATTAAGGGAAAATAATGAAAAATTAAATATTTGCAAAGAACTTTGTACAATGATGGAAAACTCAGGAAAACTCCTCTTCGGAGGAGGTCAGGCTATGTGTCTGTGCAGGTCCATCACAGGCCAGTGTGTCTGGTGTTCACCTGGTGCCACATCAGTAGGCTGTGTTAGGATGTGCTTGTCTGCATCCTTCAGCACTCCTGTCTTGGCTGCGGCAAATAAGCCCTGCGTACATCTTAGCTCCTGGAGAGCTAATGCATAGGAGAGACTCTGCAAGGTGATTCAGGTGCAGTGGGATACACTAGATCCACTTTGCAACTTGTTTTCTGCGGTTCCCTCTGTAGATCCCCTGAAATAGGGCACGGCAGTCCGCTGGGCTGGGCTGGGGGTCTGCAGCCCACGGAGGCAGCCAGATGTGGCACCAGAGCTGCCCTGAAGACCCTTCTCCATGCGCTGACTTGTTATCTGAGCTAACAAGTCCGACCAAACTGAAGTTGTCTCTGCATGAAGCCAATTCTGGATTGTCTGCATCTGTGCTCTGAGCTGATCTACAGCCCAGATCAACTGCTCTGATAATTGAAGGATTGACTGACTAATGTGTCCTGCAGAGATGGCTTCTGTGGAGCAGAACTTAACATTTTTGTTCAGATCTTTGCTGTAATATCCCGTTGATAGTAATCTGCCTGCCTCACCTGCATGACTGCGATGGGGAACACAAGCTGTATCAGCTACTTTCTATAATTGTAAAACCCAAAGGATAAACAATAATTAGGGATCGCTCCAGGCTAATGAATTTTATGGGTGCACAAGATTGCAAATTAAAGAATGGTGACAGATTTTGTAAAGAAAATGTTTATCCATTTTCAATGCTGTTATAAGTACATTATACAAATTTGGTGCAAGTCTGGTTTTATTTTTTAAAAGCTGTTTTTCTGTATATAAATTACACCTGCTGTTTCTTCTACTTAAAAATGTGAGTGAACAGGAATCTAGGATTTGCGTATCCAGCTAATCTGAAGTGAATTTGCTGTTATTTGCACCTGCAAAAGGTAATGTGAAACAAGCTCAAATTTGAGCTGAGAAAATAAGCTCTCTAGCAATAAATATTTTAGATTCCTCAGTCATTTCTGTTTGAAGGACTACACCCTTAAGTAAGGAGAAACCTTGCATCAAATGAAGGTGATTTCTGTTGCAGTAGGCTGCTTTTTTGTTTTGTGTTGGTTTTGGGGTTTTTTTGGTGGTTTTTTTTTTTGGTTTTTTTTTTTTTTTTTTTACACTATTTCTGATTCTGCATCTTACCTGTAGAGTTCTCAGAAATCATGGTTGCCTTGGAATAGTGAGTGTCCGCAGGGCAGTGGTCTGTAAATCTGTGCCTGCCTAATCACGATGCTCATAAAAACCAGTGTCTTTGTGCCAAAAAGTAGATCTAATATCCAGAATACTCTTTTAGGTCAAAACTTCCTCTACCTGAGAACTAAAGAATGGATGGATGCTTTTTAATTTGTGATGACATAACAAAAATCCATTTTGAGACTGAAAATGTTCCGTAGTTCATAATATGCCACTTAAGTGGTAATTTGATCCGTTGTATTAGTGCTAATAGTGTGACCGATAATAGGAGATATTGTGTTGCAAGAGATGCCATCTGCTGAACGAAACAGAAAACTGAGGTTCTGACCTCTGGTGCGACTCTGAAAGGCTCAGTGGCAAGAATAGGTATGTTAACCCCAGTATGCTGGACAAATTCCAGAGTCACTAACAACATTCTTCCTAAATGTAATTTATAGCTTCATCTGGATGGAGTATTTTCTTTTGCTTATTCTATTGTCGAGTTTTATTAAACAGTTGCTGCCTTTTAAATTTAGTGATCTTTTATATGTGATTTTGCTTTTAAAGGCCTTTGGAGTTTTGCACTCCAAGAAGTGCTAAGTAAAGTTTTTTTTATACTGTGTTTAAAAAAAAATGCCCTTCCCTTCCCCCAGCCCTCTCAGTACTTAATGAAACTCTTCAATGAGGTGCCATCAGAACTTTTATGAAGATGTATGTTGTAATAGAAACTAATGCAAACTTGAACTGCTGTTTCCCTAAATATTCATTGTCTGTAACTACTCAGGTACCGTAGCAAAGATGTATTAATCCATTATAAATTAAAATTTAGAAAAACATCTAAAAGAAATTCAGGAATAATGAAAAGGGTTTTTTTGGATACATATAGAAACGGTCATGTTGTAATACCTCTCGATCTTTTTTCATTCAAGTATATCAGTAACAACATACGTTTATTAGAGGAATGGATAACATGATTGAGAACAGAGTATCCTATAGCTGCGTAGGAACTTGTAACCAGGAACCAAATATGTGCCCACACCCTTGCACCTGTATGCACTTTCTTGCATTATTGGGCCTGTAGGCTTGGCCTATTGATAGGTTTTGTACAACGTGTGTTTCAAATCTGAATTTAATATAGAGAAGCTGTGTGCGTGTGTCAGCTCTGCAGGCTAAAGGTAAGGGTTTGGACACATCGCCTGGGGTTTTCCTGGTTTTTGTTGGAACATCGTTATTAGTAGTAATGTATTTAATACGTCAATACAAACACTTAGCAGCAGCTGTAAATTCTTTGATTATTTGCCAAGCTAAATTGATAAGAACTTAAGAATTTAAAGTTTAATGTTCAAGAAAAAAATTCCTTCCTTTCCTTCTCCAATAGCTCCAAAGATTACTCTGGTAATACCAGATTACTCTGTTAATGGGTGAATACTATGTAGTGTGATTTAATTTGTTTTGCATTCTTGCTTCAGAGTAGAAGCAATGCTTTCTTTTTCACTTTTGAGAAATCAGCAGTTTTTTGTTTAAATGCATTAAATTACTAAATGGTTTGCAAATGTGTTTAAAATAGTTGGACTATATAACAAATGCAGTGACAGTGAAAAATGTATGACTGCTAAATTTTAATACTATGAATTTTGTGTAGATCACGATCAAGACCTCGTCAACGTTCTTATAGTCGAAGTAGTGAAAGATCCAGTCATAGGACAACTCATAGCGGGTCTCGTGAAAGAGAGCGGCGTAAAGGCAGAGAGAAAGAAAAAATAAAAGAGAAGGGCAAAGGAAAAGAAAAGGAGATATATGGCGCAAAGCATGGGTAAGTGAAATGACAAACAATATAACTATAATAAAAACAGGGAACAACTTAGTGTTGTTTCACTTTTTTTGTAATCAGTTTGCTTTATAATACATGATATTTTGTATAAACTAAGTGGAAATTATTTAAAATCTTTGAATAGTGTGATTCTTAGTATTTCAAAATTCTGGAACGTGACAATATTTCAAACTAAATGATTTCATTTACAAACTAGATGTTTAATTTACAATTCTTTTTCCTCTTGATTTGCGAATATGCTAAATAGCTTTCTTCAGTTCATTTATATAAATATTTTTCTAATGCATAATAACGACAATTTAAGGAAAAAAATGAGGAGTGTTGGAAAGTACAGAGACTATTTCCTGTGAGAAGATGGTTTTCACTGTTCACACTACCTGCTTCTACGTTGTCAGAAGTTCCTATTGGGCTTCGTTTGTGGCTCACGGTACAGTTTCAGCAGAAGCACGTGCTATGGGTGAACAATGGACTGCCTTTCAAAACCTGCAGTCAACCTAATCTCTGCTTGGAATGACTTGGATTGTTGATCTCGTTTTTACAGATTTCAGAAAAGGCAATTTATGTGATTACCTCTGCTTTATACACCTTGATCTCCTGCGCCCTTTACTGTGATGTTTATCTTTTCCCTGTTTATGCGATCAGGTTCAAAAAGAAAGGTACCAGTGTGTCACTTCATGAATTTCCCTTTGGTGGATTCCCGCTGAAACACTAAATGGGAATTTCTGGAGTAGCATCCTTTACCCATGTTTGTGGAGGTGTCTCAGAATTACCTCCCTGGTTTTACAGCTTGGTGATGTTAATTTAGTCTCTCAGATACCATTGCCTACTTGTCCATGGTTATAGCACTGATTATGTAAATTCAGGATTAGCTGTTTGCATGTTTTTTTTTTTTCTTATTTGCAATACATTACTTAGACTGTTGGGAACTCCAAGAGTGGCGTCTTCTACTCATTTAAAGAGATACTTTCCTCATTTTACTAAACCATGTGGGATATTTGTCTCTTCTTGTTGTGGGCGTTTCCAGCATTCAATATAAACGGAACCCCTGAGATGTTTGCAGTATGTCTGATAAGTCATAAACAAAATGCCTTTTACCCATTTACCTGAAGTTTGAATATATTTTGATACTTCTAGAAGACTTGAGGTGAAGCCTGGATGTTCCAAACAATTTTTTTTTTTTTAATTGAAGTAGAAAAGTAGGGAAAGGATCCATACTGAGCACATAACATTTGGTGTGTGAGAGGTTTTCTGGACTTTGTGTAGAAGCACATCTTAAATCATGTTGGAGTATATAGCAGTGCTCTGTTAGCATACTGCCTGGCTTTATGTCCTTTTAGAACAAGGATCAATATGAGATAGCCGTAGCAAGAACACAGAAGTGCCCAGATTTTTTTTTTTACCTTTACATTTTGATAACTTACAAAGTCGCTTATGCTAAATTTGAAAACAAAATGCCCTGTTTGGGTCATTTCCAAGGTAGTTAGGACAAAGAGTACAAATTGATAATAGAAACATTTTATGACATCAGTCTATTTTCCTCTGAGCTCAGTACTGACTGGTAGGCTTTGTACAGGGGTTTCTTACTTGGAGCATTATTAGACTGCAAAATGAAATGTACCTAGGATGATGCTGATATAATCTGTGCTTCATAAACTGTTCTGAGGGGGTACGACATGTTTTTCAGTTTAATCAAATAGTGATCAAAGTATATCTGTGCAGAGAATATGGATCTGAGAAGCTTTTTCCCCTTACAGTTATTTGTCATTCGAAGATTGAGACTGTATCAGCGTTGCATTATTGTTTGTTAAAGGCTTTGCAAGGCAACGTATTTGAACACACAGAGAAGACAGAGCTCTTTGCAATTGCTATTTGCAATTACTGCACAATTATTTCTCTATGGAATATGCTGTTACAGACCCCAGTAAGAGTGAATTAGGAACCTGCACTTTTCCTTAAATGCGTGCGTGTAGGAACAAAGTTGATGTCTTTTTACTTTGCCTTGTGTGTGCTCCAGGAAAATGAGGCCAAGTAAGATGTTTTACAGTTGTGTTTTTGTACGAGGCTTCCTCAAGCCTCTCAAGCTCTTGGCTTTCTTCCTCTGCATCATTTATTTGTGTATTTGTTTTCTTTTTGGATGAAAAGTTTAGGAAAGAAGAGATCTCCTTGGCCAAGGAAGCTCAGCTGTCCTTAGTTCCTAGGTGTATAGGAAGGAGGATGGCAAAACACAAACTGGGTGAACCTTTTGCCTGTGTAAGTCTATTGGCTTCTGGCAGTTTTTTCTTTGGTTTCTGCAGCAGCAGGGAGATTTGGTGGTTCGTTTGCTCTGTCTTGATGCTCATTTCTGAGGATAGATTTTTGTTTTGTTTTCCAGTAACTATAAGGTCTTTGTAGTTGGCTGTGGTCAGCAGAAGGTAGCAAGTTGGTTTTGCTGATATTTTTGAGGGTCTATGTTATAATTTAGGATTTTTGTCTTGTAGTGGTGTCGGATGTCCTTTTGTGGGTATGGTTAGAATTATAACTCTTATTATAGCTTGCCTCTGCAGCCGAGTGTCTCAGCAGATTCTGGGACTGATGCCTATCCTCTGCAGCTCGACAGTTTGCTGCCTTGGCTGGAACTTCACTGCTCACCCAATTCGCTTAGTGCTGGAGGAGACCAGGAAGCACTAAAACGATTTGCTTCATCAGCTGTCTTCATCGGAAAGACAGTAAACAGAGAGGTGATGCCTTCTCAGAATGTGTGTCTTTTTCTTGTTTTAAGTTGGATTCAGTTGGGACAGGAAAAATAATAAGTATTTTATTTTTCCTCCTGGCGTGTTCTGCTGTAGCTAATGCAATGATGGTGCTGTTTTTTCAACTTGTCATTCACATTCTTTTTTTCTCTGAAGCATGAGGAAGAAAGCCTAAGCGGACACAAAAAACTGACTGTCAGGTGTACATCTGGATGTGAAATATCGAGAGGAATCTGTTTTAGATGACTCTCC
This sequence comes from Chroicocephalus ridibundus, assembly GCF_963924245.1. Classification (NCBI taxonomy): domain Eukaryota; kingdom Metazoa; phylum Chordata; class Aves; order Charadriiformes; family Laridae; genus Chroicocephalus; species Chroicocephalus ridibundus. The sequence goes on from NC_086289.1 coordinate 67,452,861, forward strand.
AAGTGAATGAATTTCTAGATCTACTGTCTAGATCAGCACTGAAAGTAACGCTATTCTACAGAGCCTTTCTAGAAACTCCAGCAGCAGGGGATCCGTAGAGGAAGAAATAGTCCTCTGACCTTGTATTTGGGATAGATCCTTACAGGTACTCCAAGACACATCAACTTTTCAGTTTAAAGTCCTGTATGTTTGGAATGTATTTATTGAAAATGGCTACTTAAAAGCTATAATGACGATCATCCTAAAGCCAGATTGTGAGAAGACGGAATGTAAATTATCAAGTGCCAGTTGACTTCATAGTTTCACTTTGCATGAAAGAAGGTATTTCAGTCTGGCAGCACTGCAGGTTATCTGATACAAGTAGTCATTTATTTGGGACTTGACTGTTCCTCTAAAGTGGGGAATCAAAATGCAATTTTTGCACTAATTAAGGAGCAAATGGTTTTATTTGCTTGTGGCTTGAATGAACTCTGATAATTTTCTTTTTTGCGCTTGGATTGTGTATGCTGGTAGATGTGAGGGAGAAAGGCTTGTGTTTGGTTTTTCTATCAGGGCAACTTTAGGTTTTTTCAAAGCAGATCTTGTCTTCACAACAAACATCTCGAGAGATTTGAAGAGTAAAAAACTCTGCCACAATAATCCAGTCCTTTGGCATTCTCCATTTCAGTGAAGATTCTTTAAGGTTGAGCACTGAACTTCCTGAACATTGGAGAAGCGTCAGCTGTTTCACGGAGACAGGCTGCATTTGCAGTCATTGAAAAACAGCTGAACTCTTCTGTTCTTACAATCTGAAATGTTTTAAGGGATATAGTATTTGTTCAGCCATGATGGAGAGAGGTTGTGGTAACAGCTGCTTTGAATTTGGGTTGGGAAGCTCATTTATGGCATCTGACAGTACTTGGTGAAAAAACCTGGCATTAAGAGCAGCCTAACAAGGTTTGAAATAGTTTTGTACTCACTTAAAAGGTAAAGCGAACTCAGAAGGCGTCCCAGCAGCACACCCTAAATATTCATAAACAAAAAATTGATTCATCTTTCAGACTATCAGAATTATTTAATTTCCAGTGAAAACTCTTTGCAAAATAAAGCTGATGACGAGCAGGCAGCAAGAAATGTTCTTAACTAGAGCGTATCCAACTACGGCAGTGCTACTTATTTCCTTCCATTTTGCAAGTAACCTGCATTGACCAGTTTGCTTTTGCTGCTTTGGTCTCCTAAACTCATAGTCGTTCTTGGAACTGTGTTCCTCCTTTTGTTTTGTTTTGTATTTTTGTTGCAGTGCATGGCAGAAAGAGCTTTATTGCCTGGAAGGATATATAAAAAAATAATCAATAAATGGTATGGCTTTTTCTGAAAAACTGTTGCCAGCGTTTCCAAAGTAAAAGCGCTTGCTTGGCCTTGCAGCCTCTTCTATTCATCCAGTCTCCCAGGCCAAGTTGAAATCATACTTCTCTGTTTGTAATAAGAGTGTTGTTCTCTAGTTATGACCCATGACTGCAGTACTGATGTTGTGCACGTTACTGCTTTGGACCATCACTATGTACTAGAACTCTAGCAGGGCTCATACTGTGTAATTAGCACACACGTTGTTGTCTTTCCTCTACTCGTGAAAGTTCAACTGACAAGTGCTGTACCAAGGTGTTACCACACCTTTGTAATTTTTACAGAACACGTGATACCTACTGATACATTGTGAAGTGTTATAAATAAAATGGAATTGATAAAATAAGGGACAATATACATTTTGTGATGCATTATCATTTTCTGTTAGCTCTGCAAAACTTTATAATGCATGGTCAACATCTGGTGTCTAGTTCTTACCAATAAGTCTTAGTCTAGTGATTTTCTTTTATTAAATTTTTGTTTATTTGAAAAAAGCAAAACTTTAGTGTTCTTTGTTCTGCCAAAGTAGTTTATCGGATCCTACCTTTGGCTGTCCCATTTCCTGTTTTTCTTCTCTTGGTTTCATTTTTTTTCCCTTGCAAAAATGAATCTGTGTGAGAGTATGCACTCTGGGCTAAAACACAAAAATGGGTAGCATTGACCAGAAAAGGCCACTGACTAAAAATGGAAAAGCCTCGTCTCCGCATCAAAGGAATGGGACCGGTTGGATTTAATTTCCAATGGCTGATCAAGAAGGGAGTTGCAGTTCTCACAGTAGGCCCTTGTGTGGTTTTGATTGATTATGGGAAAATAACTGATAGCCCTCCTGGAAGTATAATGACTTTGTCCTATCAGTCCAACTTAAATCAAAAAAATAAAATGTTGCTGGTTGTGTGGTAAAGCTGAATTGCGCTAATTTCTAGAGAGAAACATGTGCTTAAAAATAAGATTTGAACTAATGACAGTGGGATTTTTATTACAGAATACTTTCTTCCTATTGAAAAAGATTCTGTCCCAGCACAATAGGAAAAGGAGGTGCTAGATACAGTCTGGATTGTTGATCAAATGCTAATTTATTGAAAGTACTATATTTAGAAAACGTAAGTTACAGGTAAGCATCATCTTTCTTCTGTTCCAGCAGCATGAATATTACTTGAACCTCCTGTAACTACAGTCTTGATGTAGAGCTGAAGCTTCAGTTCCTTCTGATCCTGTCTGGTGAGGTCTCCAGGTGCCTTAGGCACACGTACCATTGCCCCCCTAAGATGAAACAATCTTAGCATGCTTTTTCTGACATGCAAATATGATGTATACATATGTGTTTTATTCTGGTATCCTCTTAGATAAGACTCAAGCAGGCTTCCAGCCAGTCCCAGAATGTAATTTTTATTTTATATACCTGTGGCACCTATGGGATACTTCCTTATCACTGTCTTTTAGACTCCCACCACCTGACACACTTTTTGTTTCCTTCTTTTTCTTTCATTGGTGACTTGTTTTAAGAAGTGACGTATGACGTTCAGTGGAAAGCAGTAATTATTTGCTTGCAATGAAATAGAGCAGCCCTTCTTCCCCTCCCCTGTTTCTTTTGGCTTCAGAGCTTAATACAGCAGTCCCATTTGAAAGCTTGGTTCTTTATTGTATGGTATATGAATTGCTAATATAGTATTAGCTAGACTATATCCCAAGTCTTGGACGTTGGTGACCTTTTAAAAATGCACTATAGATTACGAGGTGGTTTTTCTAAGTGTTGTAAGGCGTCTTATTTGACAAGCATACTAGCACTGCAGTTTTATCTTATATATGCAATGAGATATTTTCTGTAATACTTTAAAGGTATCAACATAAGTAAATGTTCTTAACGTATTATTCTAAGGTGGTATTATATCTGGGAAATACATATATTTTTAGTGTTTCTAAAAATAATGGTACGCAGTTCTGTTAGATCATGACTTGAGGACTAGATCAGAGTGACATATGAAACTTGTCATCAGGTGTCATATGCTGGAATGGCCACGTCATTTACAGTGATGTGGATGGGGTGTGCTGCCTGGCCCTTGCGCGACATATTTCTGTCACATTCCACAAGGTGGACCTGGTGACTGCAGATCATGGCTTGCAGGCTGCTGGGAAAGCTCAGTCACTGATGGAGACCACCTTTCCACTCCCAAATCCTGCATTTAGAGTAGCAACTTTTGCCTAGTGGTACATCATATTCAGATGTCAGTCTTCAAAAGTGAAGTGTTTTATAGTACTGATTTACTTAAACACATAATTATACCACTACAATATTTTTCCACTGATTATTTTTTTTTTTTTGCTAATCAAAGCATTACATTCATCTTTTATTTATGCTTTTTTTAAATTCACTTGTTTTAAAACAACTTGCATGTGTGTTTGCATTGACCTGTGTGTGTGTGCTGTTGAATGTTGATTTTTAAAGTCTTGATTAGCTTGAAAACATGCAAGTTCTGGCATTCTGAGACATGATTTTCATAAGGATCATTGTTCATTGTTGAATTGGGGGGAAAAAACCTACTAAAACCTTGTTATCTCTAAATAACTTTTACTAGATTTATAGGTTTCACCCTAGCTTTCTTAGCAGAATTTTGGATTACTTTTTAAAGTGTTTTTGACAATTTTTAAAGGAATAAATTAAGAGCAGCTTCTCAGTTGTTATGACAAAAGAAGTGTTATGCCATTAATCAAACCTGACCACCATTTTAATTTCTGATACCTAGTAAGGCTGTCAGTACTTTTTTCATTAGTGGATTCACAGCTTCTTAAATACTTTGAGCTAAGTATTTGGAGCTCATATGGAGCTCCATACTAAATGGAGCTGAAGAGATTTTTTTTTTTCCCCAAATATAGTCTTCGTTTTTTCCTTTTAATTCTGTATATTTGGTCTTTAAACGTTTGCTGAGGTCCCTCTGTCTAGGGGACCTTTTTCAGTGGCATCGAACCAAAGCACTTGCCGAGTTTTATTTTCTGAGCTCAGCCCTGGCAGCGTCCCAGCGGGTTCTGCGGACGGTACTTGGGCGATAAATGCCTGTTGATGAGCTTCTCAGTGCTTGGCAGAAGACATTAGAAGTAAATTGGGAATATTGGACTTCTCAGAGTTTGACAGCAGTCAGACACTCCTGGAGCTTGTCATATTGTTATTTTATTTTTTTTTTTCTTACCTCTTCCCACACTAGGCAGTAGGAAGTCATTTATGGTAATTTTCTCCTATTTGCATATAGGTTATAGAGTTCTGTGGTGCAAAGCGTGCTCAGAACTCCTTTTAAGTGCCTGTTCAGATCAAAGCAGGACTGTGTGATAGCTGTTGTCTGACACCAAGCTGTGTGGTGTTGTTTTCATTAAACATTTATCATACTTCCAGTGTGACAGCAGGCAACTTTGTGCTTGGGTAACATGTTTTCATGCAAAATTTATTGAAAAAGACGAGACGTTGTAAAGAGATCTTGTTGCCTTTCACCAGTGGCGAAGGGTAAATGTTTGATTGGAAGGAAAGATACCTCTAGCACGTCTTGGTTGTGTGTTACACTGAAGAATTGTGAAAAGTTTGGCTTTTAATAAACAAGTAAATATACCTTAAAATTATTTGTTGTGAGAAACTTTGATTTGACGTATCACATGAACATTTTTTCATTTTCATTCTGCTTGGTTTTAACTGTTTATTGTGGTCCCATAACTGTGGAGTAGGCTAGCATTTCTAAATTAATTGCTGACTTAATAGCAGGGACTAATACACTGATTTTTTTAATATCTCTGTGCATATCAACATAGGCTCTTGCATTTAAGACTATTTGCTGACAAAGTTAGGAATTATTAGGGTAATCTTTGCAGTATAAACCACATTTTTTTGACAAAAATAGGTAAGGTCCTATATTTAATTGGTAACATATTAAAGAGTAAAGCACGTTTGATTATTCATATTTAAGGAATATTTAATTCTTCCAGTGATGTATTTTTGTTTTGAAGCACTTTATTATAAACCAAAACTTTTTCCAGCCTGAAATCAGAGGGTTTGCCCCTTCCCTCAATTAGGAAAACAGGGGAAAAATCTTGGATCCTTTGAGTTACACTAGTACATTTAAAGAAGTTTACCAGTAGGACACATCAAACAGTCATGATTTAGGAAGAAGTTAATTCATGTTATTGTTTAATCACTTTCAGCATTTCTACAGCCAAGATGCTCTACTTCCAAAAGACAGTATTGTGCCTGCATAACAAATTCCCTTTGCATGAATGTTTGTCAGCATTTTGACTGAAAATATTTAGTAATGCTAATTTTGTCATCGTGTCATATTGCAGAAAATCCTTTGTACCTAGTGCATGCATAATTGGTGCTGCCCCTTCATCAGCACACTGCAGGGGAGGACGTGGTGCTGGCTCCCTCCAAGTAGGTGCCCGGGAGGTGCCATGGTCCAGCAGGCTACGGCCGCTGACTTCTAGCACCAGCTGCACTGTGTGGTTTAAGGAAACCTAAAGCTGCTTTTGCTCCTGCGTTGGGTAAAGTCTCGGGGCTGGCAGGAAAGGAGGAGCTCATGATGTGCGTGGTCAGTAGAGACAACCAGGACCTCCTCTTGACAGCTGTGGTTAGCCTCTCCTTCAAAGCAGGACTGGGGCAGTCCATCTCATCTCCACTTTATGCAGACGTGATGTTGGCAGGTGCTGCTTCTGTTGTCATCGATCTCAGTTACTGTCTGCAAGGGGTTTCACCTGCTCTGCGCGCTTTTGAAGACTGAGAATAATTTTATGTTTTCTCCAAGTGTATGAAATTAGTACATATTCTAACAGAGTTTGGTTATTAGAAAATAGTTCTAATGTGCAAGGAATCTGCAAGTCCTGCTTATTTTTGAGGAGGGCCACAATGGTGATCAGAGGCCAGAGCCCCTCTGCTGTGAGGACAGGCTGAGAGAGTTGGGGGTGTTCAGCCTGGAGAAGAGAATGCTCCAAGAAGACCTTAGAGCCCCTTCCAGTCCCTAAAGGGGCTCCAGGAAAGCTGTGGAGGGACTCTGGATCAGGGAGGGGAGCGATAGGACGAGGGGGAACAGTTTTAAACTGGAAGAGCGGAGATTTAGATTAGATATTAGGAAGAAATTCTTGACTGTGAGGGTGGTGAGACACTGGCCCAGAGAAGCTGTGGCTGCCCCATCCCTGGAGGTGTTCAAGGCCAGGCTGGATGGGGCTTGGAGCAACCTGGTCTGGTGGGAGGTGTCCCTGCCCAGGGCAGGGGGTTGTAACTGGATGGTCTTTAAGGCCCCTTCCAACCCAAACTATTCTATGATTATTGTGGTGAGCAATTTCTAAAAAAAGGTTTCCTGTTGATAAAGAGAACTTTAAAAAAAAAATGTTGATTCTTCTTTAGTTCTTTATCGCTGCTTTGCTGTTGCTTTTAGATAAAGAATCTCTTTATTCATCTGCCTCCTAGCATGGCCCTAAAAAAGGGTTATGTCAGCAGGGAATAATGAGAGGTAGGAGGTGGTTCTATCATTGCTTAATGTCATTTCCAAATGCTTTTTAACATGACTTTACAGCCTGGATAGTATTGGTGATACTGGGCTGTTCTGCACAAAATTTTCATAAATCTTACTTAATCTGAGAGTTGTGCTGCTGTAGCCGTGACAACTTAAGGTTATATGAGAAGCCGAGTTGGCTGGGAAAAATAATGTATTTCTTTTGGACCAACTGGTGTAAGTAGGAAAAAATGGTCCTGTTTTTAAGGATGTGAAACCTTCATCAGTTCTAACACACTCTCGGCAATCATCAAGCTTCAATTCAGGTCAGGAGCAATTCCTCTGGGTGCAACATGTTTATGTTAATCAGTTAGACAATAAGAAGGACGAGTAGCTTATCACTTCCCATACTGTCCATGGTGACAAGAGGTGGCTCTCAAAATTTGTAAAATGTTAGTGCTTATCTGATCCAATTATGCACATGCCGGTTCCAAAACATAATCTCTGTAGTTGTTGGCCTAAGGTATTTGTGTTCAATCATCTCTATTCACTTACAAATGGGATTTTGTCACACTGAGACTGATTTTGTCGCTCTAAGACCTTTTCTTTAAAATCTTACATGACAAAATACATTTATCAAGTAGCAGAAATGTGCAAATATAAATTGATGTTCAGGGTGCTACAACATTTGTTTAATTTGCACTGCTCTCAGTTCTCTAATTCGTGAGTTCTTTTTAATTATTTGGATTCTCTTTAGAATTTATTTTAAAGAGGCTTATGAGGACAATGTAGCGAAAGTACATTGTGTTTATTTTGCAGTTTAGGAGTTCAAAAGAAAAAATAGCATACTGCTTTTGTAAGTTTTGATTCGAAACATAATAAATAAGGATTGCTTCTGGGCTGAAACCTTGCATGCCAAGTTTCAACCTTGATCATATTTTTGTTGTTGAGTTACAAGCATCCTGGAATAGGTGCTTCTAATACAATTATGACAGACTCTCATTTACAGTGGAATAAACAGTGTCACCAGTGAAAATGCCCTGTTTGAGAATCGTAGACTCTGTTTAATATGGACATATGGCCACACAGTAATTTGTAGAAAAATTGTAGAACTTCTTTAAAATCTGTTTAAAATTAGTGAATGCATTTTGAATGCTGAAACCAAACTATTACAGTCCTGTGTTGGAAAATAGTTTGAGTACTTATAGTAGAATTTGCTTTGTTCTTTTGTCAGAGGGGAAAAATCTTCCCTTAATCCGAGTCTTTTTATTTTCAGGGTCTGGACTAAATTATGAGGACTTTATAACAGCTACAGTCCCGCTGCTGAGAGGTTGTTATAATAAAGTTTTAAGATGCCTGATAGTACTTATTAGTTACAATAATTTATTTTGGTAGCTTCTTGAAGAATAGCAGATAATAAGCTTCTAAAATTTTATGACAAGTTGATCCCCTTTGTCTGGCCTGGAGTATCTTTGACTGCCAGCCAATTGCTTTGCCTTCCTACGGACCGGGCTTGCAAAGATCTTTAAGATGTATTTTCATGGCAAGGGAGTTATTTATCCAGAATCATAATCAAAACAAAATGCCTCCTCTGTTTATGTATTTATTTTTGCAGCTTTTACCTTCCTTTCTCTCTCTTCTCTTTATTTTATTTTATTTTTTCTCCAGCAATGTTTGTGCCTGATATACTATTATTCTGGTCACAAGGATTTGCCTAAAGTAGTTGGGGAGCACGCGCTGAGTTACACTTTCTTTGTTTAGTTTTGAAGAATATTTCTGCTTTCTGTTCTTCAGCATCATTTTCACAGAAGCAGAGCTGTGTCAGTTGTATCTCCTGTAGCATGGAGGAGATACACTAATAATTAAATAATGACTAATTATTGTGATTAGAAAGAATAAATTCTAGTATTTATAATGCCTGAATCTGAAACGTCACGTTATTTTTGTCATCAGGACACTCTCTCCGTAGCTAAGGATCAGCAAATAGAACACGAGGCTGATGTACTGTGATGCAGTATCCCAGTGAGAACAGTCACTGGTTCCTGTTTGTGTTGGTTTATATCATAAACATTCATGAAAAGAAAAATTGAAAACATAATTAAAATGGAAGCATAGCAGAATTCTAGTATGATCAAATGCTAACAAAATCCAGCTGGCCCGCATGCGGGATTCAGACTATTCTGTTTTAAAACATTTATCTCTGTTAATTCCAAAAAGACTCAAAATATAGAATGTGAAGTATAACATAACTTACGGTAGGGAAACCTTCTGCAGTTGATTATTTTGTTATTTTAACGATATGGAAAATGTTTCAATTTCTTTTTTTAAAAAAAACAACCAAATTATTTTGGCTTTTTTTTTTCTTAGCCAGAATTCTGTAATAAAAGTTAAATATGTTTTGGAAATTGTGAAGAGAGAGTACCATTATTTCAGATCCCTGCCTTACCCCTCCCCATGTTTTCCAGTCCTGCACGGAAGAACTCCTTTTATGTTACACTACCTCATGAGGTGCAGGTCTTAATTAATCACCTCTGTAGTGTAAAGTGAAAAGATTTCACTTTTGGTACTTTTCTTCCAGAAAGAATTGTAGTCTGAGACATCTCATGGAAAAGGAATAACTCAAATTCTGTTGTCTTCATATTACTTCTTTCTCAAATCTTACATACATATCTATCCTGCCCTAAAGGATAACTTTATATGCCTTCACTGTGTTGACACAATTTTTGTCACCACGTTTTAGAGCTGCTTTATTAAAAGGAGATGTGACCTGTGCTGCTTTTAGAGCTTGTGGTAGAGCAAAGATCAGTATTCTTAACAGTTTGGGGGGTTTTTTTTGTTGTTTTTTTTTTTTTTTTTTAAATAAAATCTTAAAGTTGCAGATTTTGTTTGGACCTTCTGCATTGAGAATCTCAAGGGAAAAAGAAAATCAGGACAGATCTTCCAGACAGATGTCCTGGTGCTCTTTAAGCTCTTCTAAATGCAGAAGTGAAATCATACGGATAAATATTGTAGTAGGGCTTGATATTGTAGCAATGCATCGCACCAGTTCTTTCATGGAGGACTCTGTGTCAAAGACGGTGAGACCTTGGATGTGAGTGAAGACTGTAGAAGAAATTGTCTAAATGCTTGGGTGGTGTGCGTTATGATGTAGCGTTTTGGAAAAGTTGTCCTTTTCCAGAGGGGCATTTTTACATGCTACAAGGTGATGTTTGGACAGCAGTACCACGTTATGGCTTTTCTCAGCCTTTAATGAAGTGGACATGTTTAGTAATGTTTATTTCTCAGAACTTCACACATTCCAAAGTGATGCTAAACTTCATGGATGCAAAGAAAACCTGGTGTTCACGTTGGCTGGGATCTGCTTGCACATCTGAGAGCGGAACAACATGGGAGAGCAGTTTTTGTCCAGAAACTATGGAAGCAGACGGTGGATTTGTCAGGAAGCCTATTCATTCTCATACCTGTGCTGGAGATTTTCAGGGACAGGGGTCCTCGTGCTGCCTCACGAATTCTCTTAATAGGATTCTTATCTAGAAGTGTATCGATAGCACATACTAGTCCTTATTCGTAGGTTTACAACTGATTAAATGTTGCTATCATGAAGATCATGCACTAGAGTGGTTTTGCAGTTATTATGTATAGCAAAATGCTCAAAGCACGGTACCTGCTGATTATAAATGTCTCGTGTTACTGCAGGGAGGATCCAAATGTATAAGTAACTGACGAAGTCACCTTGTACTTATGGTGGTCCTTTGAGATCTGTTGTACACAGACAGATTTCATAACTTACCCTTTGGGAATTCCTGTTTTCTGATGGAAAAGGAATGGAGTAATTTGGACTACTTCCCATCCAGATGCTCCAGAGAAAGATTCATGGGAGTATCCAGGACCCAGGGTGCCGGTGGTACATATGAGCATTTCAAGGATGCTAGAGAAATGAGTTGATTTGCTTTGCTGGCAAAAAATGCTCAGGTGTTGGAAACTAGAAGGAAGCAGCTGAAAGGCCAAATGAGGACAATTTCCTCTACACTAAGTCAGCCAAAGGCTAATGGGAAGCAGAGTAAGAGTTTCCCCCTGAAAAAGACAGAGACGTCCATATGCCCAGCGTAGCTCTAGGGTCACTTGCCTTTGACCTTGATTTGTTGCTATTGTCGTCTGAGCTGTGTTGGCCTTGTTTTTCTTTTTGTTTGCTAAAAATCCCCTTTTAAGACTAAAAAAGATGGCCATTTATTTAATGGGCTGTGACATTGAGACAGCAGCATATGGTATGATTTCTTTTCCTTTCACCACCAGACTGCTGTGAAAAACCAGTGCGGGTTGTACGTGTGTGAAAACCGAGGAGCACAACTGTATAGAAGATGTCAGAGAACCACCGAGCCTAGAAAGCAAACAGTTTTTACCCACAGAGTAACCGTTTCATTTTCATTCGCTAAGTACATTCTGTACTAAGTATGAAATTATAAATTTTGTGTTTAAGTTCTGTAGTTTGGACTGTCAGTTGGAGATGCTTGTTAAATTAGCTTCCCTGCTAAATTCATGTACTATGTTGAGGGAATTATATTTCTCCATATTTACAGAAATAGGTTTTGGAATGCATTTGAAGGCAGTATCTTCAAAGACACACATTCTTTTAAGCTGTTTAAAATTTTCAAAACTATCTGGTCCTTAAAACTGCCAACCACCGTGATTGTCCTTTTATAACTATATAATTTACATTATCTTGGGTTTTTAAATTGAATAATTCCTTAAATACATAGTATTCTTTTCAGAAAGTGTTTCATTTGCCCGCATGCATGAACACATACACAAACACTCTGAATGTAAACACATAGTTCTTTTTTTTGTTTTGTTTTGGTTTTTTTTTACCAAGACACCTTGCACTTTGAGAGCAGCTGACTGTTGTTTTAATGGCCTCTCTTAATCTGTGCATGAGGAATCCAAACTGAATGATACGGAGCTGTGAAAATCCAGTTAGTGTGAGCTGTAATCTCTTTACTGGGTTTAAGTAGTTAGAGTGGCATTCAGACACCCTGCAGATACTGAACTGCAGAGATACAGTAATCACCTAACCATGTACCCAGCGTCTCGCTAGCACGGAACGAAAGCAGAGGAGTCCCAAGCAATCATTTAGGTACAAACCAAAACAAACCCAACAAACGCTGCCTCCTCTGGGCAAGCAAGCGAGGGGCAAGTAAAGAAAACCATCCAAAAGACATGCTTTGTAAAGTAGAATTTGTTGTCACATTAAAATATTAAACTCTCTGTTTCATCTTGTTTTTTTTTGGTTAAAGAATGTTTTTTCTAAAATGGAACCTACCTGCTATGGGCATTATAAAACATCTATTGATTTAGAGGAGAAGGAGGACCATCTTTGAAGAAAGTATTTCTAATACCCATCTAATTCTGGACCTTTCTGTAATAAAGGATATAGAAAACTAATGAAGTGAACTAGTGAAGTAATCTAAATTGTTGACTGAAGTAAAAGAATTTGGGAATGTTAATGTAGTAACAATATTTGTTAAAGAAATTCTTTAATGAATATAGCAAAAGAAAGTATTCGCATGATTAAGGATTGCTTTACAAAAAGGCAGAAGACAAACCTGTTGTAGATTTTGACACGTATGATTCCACAGGTCTGTTATGTATATTTAGAAAACTGGAAAGAGCCTGAATTTACTTCCAGGCTCTGGTTTCGTCCTTGGCATCTGCTGGTTGTGCGCTGGGCAGGATGCTGCTCGTACCCAGCAGCAGTAGCAGCCCCTTCCCTTCCCAGTGCTTTCTCCCCTTGTTGTCCCCACGCCGGGTGTATAGACAGAAGTTGTGTTTGGAGATCTGTTTGGTCTTTTTGTTACTGTAGAAATTTTAGACATCATTACTAAATACAATAGAGGAAAAACTAAAAATACAGGTGAATCTGTAAATTGAATGCTATGTAAAATGAATGCTATAATTCTACAGAGTTTTTTTTTTTTTTCAGTTCAAGGCAGAGCTTGTGGTCCATTAAATGTTAAGTCTGTGGTACTAAAGAGACCGCAAGGTTAGAAATTTATGTTTTAATCAGTTCAAAGCTATTTTTTAAAAATGCTAATCCTTTGCATTATCGTTTCTCCTATCCTGCAAACAAAACTGGAGTGCTCAGATGTTTGGATATTTCTGTTTTGTTCATTGTCATTATTTGTCTGAAGCTGTAGGATGTGGCATTAAGAAGCAGCTACTTGAGGAGGGAAAAAGCCTAAAACATCAGGCATTTCTGATTCCTTGCAATTAAGACTGGAAGCGTGAATGTGTCTTGAGCTAACTTCTGCTTGCGTGTATTCCTGCAGGCACCTGTCCTTGGTGGACAAGTGTCCTTCTGTCAGGATCCAGGGCAGTCTAGGGCTGATGGGATGATCTTCGTGGGGTAGGTCTAGTTGGGCAGTTCTAAGGAAGCAAGCTGAGCATCATTTTCTACTTCAGCACCATTTCATTAGAATAATTTTTCATTGAAGTGGAAATGTTCTTGGATCTACCCATGGAGAAGACTGCTCAACCCAAATCTTCCATTTTGAGCCAATCTGCGAAGTTTCTGAGTCTGATTCCCACAAGAGAGTTCATAACATAGTGAGTGCACACATCTCTATTCGCAGCATCTGATCCTAACTTGGAATAAAACATCTTCAGTTCTGTAGCGGAATCCACCAGCACGTAGTGTGTAGAATCTTCAGCCTGCACCATGTTCTATTGTGACAACATAACTTCAGCACCATGTCAGTTTTATTCCCTTTTTTTTTTTTTTTTTTTTTCATAATCATGGCAACCCCAGTGGTAACCTAATGAATTGAAGTTTTTCTGGAGGAAAAGTATGGGAATCATTTCCACTTCAGGCATCAATTTTTACATTATTTAGAGTGTTAAAAGGAACATCTTTAAAGATCCATGAAGGACAAGAGCGGCAAATGCTTTGAGTGACTTTCAGAGTGGAAATGGGAAGACCCAGAGGAAGTGTGTTAGATGTGCTGGTGATTCTCCTGGATTCTGACTTGCTCCTCACCTGCTTCCAGCAGCTGAAGTTCTTGTAAGACAAGGCCCATTTAATGGTGAATTATGTTGGGAAGGATTTTTTCCCAGACTGAAATTGAAAAAGCGAGATCAGTCCATTCTCTCAAAATGGATTAAGGAATTGATCAGGAAGGTCTGACTCTGCTGCTCAGATCAGAATCTTTTGAGGCTGCTTAATAGGATCATGCTGTGTCAAAGAGGGAAAAGGGTTTTTTTTTCTCATTGATTCTTGTCAGGTGGGCATTGCTCTGTGCTTTGAAAAATATTAAAGAAATACACACAATGGATTTATGGGAAAGTGTTTAGCAGAGCGTGATGGGGAATGTTTCCTATACCTCTGCAGGGCAGGAGGAGAGAGAAAGCTTCGTATGTCTCTTTCCCCCTCTTCCTTTTTCCTCTTTATTTCCTTTTTTTCTTCTCCCTGAACACGCCCAAAAATTCCCACCTCTTTCAGTAGCCATGTAAGGAGAGGGTAATTTACTTGAGCCCACAGAGAGGAGCGTAAAGGTGGCCGGTGCCTCGGGAGGCTCTGCAAATCCATGGGACGGTGCCCAGGGGCTGGGGCAGGGTTTGTGCGTGCCCGCAGGTCTACCGAGGCAAGGGCAGAAAAAGAGGGTTCCTGATTCTTATTTCTTTTTTGCAAATTATCAAATTTTGACATTAAGTTGTTGCCAACCACGAACAGTATTTGTGCTGTGCATCACCCACTGACAATGAATAGCTCGGGAAGAATCTGAGCAATTGACTGTAAAAGAACCTGGATGATGTTCTTCACAACGAGAATCTCAGTTGTGTCCTGTAATAGAGACACAGATCTACTGTAATTTATTAATTTATGTTTTTAAGGAATTCTGATGTGAAACTAAAAACCTTTATTTCCAGACCACATTAAATAGTGTTTAAAACACCTCCTGTGGCACAATCTCTTTATGAAATTTTAGATAATGCTGCAGGATTAGTTTCTACTGGGAGTTAATTTTTGGCTGGTCCTCTGTAACTCAGAAGCATGAAGATGGAAGAGAAGGTAGGGGCTTACATGTAGTGGGAAACATTAAATCTTATTTAAAAGGTCAAGATGAGTTTTGTATAGAAGAGGACGAAAGATTAAAATCCACCAATTAATTCGTTTAAAAAACAAAAACAAGCTTTAGGCCCCAGAGCGTGTTAAAAGCTACTTCCATTAACTTTAAAGGTTATATAATAGATCTTGCCTCTTGAGAAATATCTGTACCAGTATTAATTTGGAACATTGGAGGTTTTGCTTGCTTATTTTCAATAAATACAAATTAAAGCACAATTTATAAATGAAAAAAAAAAATCACAAAAGCGCTATGTTGAATGTTCCATGTTGCAGCATGTGAAGAACTTTAAACTGATAATGTATTTTTAATGAAGTTATATATTGAAGTTATATTAGGTCAGCATCTGAAAACCAAAAAATATCAAAAAAGGTTAAAAGTGGCAATCCTACATTCCTTGTTAGTGTCGCCATATGTGATGTCCTTAGTGGTCCCTTTTTGCCTACCTCCAGAAAGCATTGCTGATCTCAAGCTTATCAAACTTGCACTGTAACTCGAAATTTTAAGTGATTTGACATGGAATTTTATGAGACTGTTGCGATGCGTGTGCGTCACAGGAGGGAAGATGCTGTGAATTAGCAGGGTTGACTTTTATGCCAGAGGTCCTTTGCCCAAGCTGGCGCAGGAGCTGTGGGATACTGGGACAGCTACGGTGCAATGACTGGAAACATCTTTCAAATAGGGTGGATATATCTTGAGATATTTCTCTCAAGAGATGTGGTGAGTAGCTGTGGTTTGGTTCTGCGGTGTTGCAGCCCTGGCTCTAGTTCTTTGCTTTGTGCTGACCTCTGCAACCTTTCCATGGGATGATTTGTTGAAGAGGTTGTCAGTGCAGATGTGACTCATAGAATCACAGAATGACTAGAGGTGGAAGGGACCTTAAAGACCATCCAGTTCCACCCCCCTGCCCTGGGCAGGGACACCTCCCACCAGACCAGGTTGCTCCAAGCCCCATCCAGCCTGGCCTTGAACACCTCCAGGGATGGGGCAGCCACAGCTTCCCTGGGCAACCTGGGACAGGGTCTCTCCCTGGGGCATTTCTTTGCTGCCAGTTGTGGCGAGGTGCCTCGGGAAGGAAACCAGACATCAGCAGAGAGGCTTGAACCCCTTTGAATGAAACCCAAAGCCTCATGCCATTGACTGCTGGGAGTGAGGGACTGCACCCTGCCTTGCTGGAGGGTTCGTTAGGTGCTTTGGGGGGTTTGTGAGACTGAAGAGATTTTTGCCATGAACCATCCCGTTACAACGGATGTTATTTGCTTGTCCTCCATTCCTTTTCTGTACTGAAAATTTCAGTACAGAAAAACTCCACAGTTGCGTAACTGCTAATTGTATTAGCAAATGGAAAAGATTCCAAATTATTATAGGATTTTTTTCGAGAAGGTAAAGCGGCCCAATGGGAAACTTCAAAAACAACTGGAAAGAGGCAGGAGCAATTCTTTATGCTGACTGTTTTCTCAGTGTTAAACCATTTTTATCAACTGTTTTTATGCAACCCACAGAAAACATTTATAGAGAACACAGTATGAATTTTTTTTCTGCAAGTTATTGAGAATTTTATAGAATGAAGTTAAAATAAGATTGTCCGTAAATGAATTTTCTCACATGTTCAAATAACCTGAGTAGAAAACTAATAATTTCCTTTTATTATTGCTCCCCGTAATTTATATATTTATTTGGTTGATTATTTTTAGGCAAACTCTTGGAGCTTTGCAGTCTTTGTTTTTAAAGTAGTAGTAACAGTCAGATACGATTTTGCATTTCCAGATTTATAGTGCATTACACAAAATCCTATAAAGAGATTGTTAAACTTTGGTTTTTACAGAGGAAGAGAGATGTCAGGGATTGTAGGTAGGGTCTTGCATTGGAAGCATTGTGAGGAAGCACATATCCATAGTTTCTGTGTTGCCACTCAGACCATTAAGTAGTACGGTTTCAAGGTGACCATATCTTGAACCTTTATTAGGAAAAATGAGTCAATAAAATCACAAACTGTTGAAAGGCGTGAACATAAATAATAGTGCCAAGTAAAAAGCCTTCGTGCATGGATGAAAATCTGGGATGA
Organism: Chroicocephalus ridibundus; assembly: GCF_963924245.1. Taxonomy (NCBI): domain Eukaryota; kingdom Metazoa; phylum Chordata; class Aves; order Charadriiformes; family Laridae; genus Chroicocephalus; species Chroicocephalus ridibundus. Next base: position 67,469,888 of record NC_086289.1, read on the forward strand.
ATATTGTTTCATGTTTGCCACGTAAAAGAGGTCCCCACGATGTTCAGTTTCTTTGGCATCAGGATAGCTTCTTGGTGGGATTACTGAGGAGAAGGCAGTGCCCTGCTGCTTCTGGCTCACATGTGGAAGGAGCAGAAAACCGGGAAGAGTCTTCGATGGGAAATAAAGCCCAAAGCAGCAGTGCAGAGATTGCATTGTAGTCTATAGAGTATTGCTGATAAAGCAGTCTTATCACAGTATGGGCAATATTTAAAAAAAAATACATTACCTTCAGTGATTTTCAAAGTGCTATCCAAATGCCTTTTAAACAATTCCGAAAATTTTACTTCAGTCATGAGTGGGTTGCGCCTGACTTGGATAAATGATCCTTCCAATTCTGTGATCGCGTAGCCTGCTAATAAAAGCATACTATAGGGGAATACTTCTCTTTTGGTTGCAAAAGCATGCTAAATGTGTTCACATATGGATAGTATGTGCAGAAATACTTTTTTTGGTTTAGTCAGATTGGGAATAGACATTCTGTGAACATATGATCTAATTTTAGCGTGGCGGTTTTCACACATGATACCAGTGATATTTATTTCTGCCAGAAGAAATAAAGTGTTCAGCTTTATATGCAACATCATGCTTTCTTTTTCCTGGTCTGCCTTTAATCTAGTACTGTGTTTATGTAATGCAATAGAAATGTTGCTAACATGATTATACTTCTATATCTTATTAGCTCAAATACTGAGTACAATAAAATGGAAAACTGTTTAAATTTTATGTTTAAGTGCTTGAGATAAGAGTTCTTGTAAATGAAATGTGATTACATTTCTGTAATAGATCTTCTCTGTCTGTTAGTACTTTGTTTAGCTATGTAATTCTATTGGGATTGCTGTTTCTAAGTTTGATTTTTTTAATTTCATTTTATTTATTTATTCAGAAATAGCCACGTAAAATACTCAGTGTTGCACACAAATGAACAATGAACACAAATCTATTGAGAAGCCAGTGTTTCCTGTCTGAAAAAGAAACTTATTGCTAGATAGTTTTCTTTGTGATAACCAATTTGAATTAAACATAATTCCCTAACATCACCTTGAATTTCCATCTGTGTAACCCTGATGTTCTTAAGCGTTTTGCATTTACCTAATGCTCTGGGCTATTTTCACTTAGCATGTATGGAAAACTGTGACTATCTTAAAACTGTAGATGATATGAATAACAATTGTTTGCTGATCTTACCCTGTATCTCCCTGGATAACCTGCAGTCTGCAAAGGCTGAGTAAGTGGCAGATAGCTTTTGTCATCTCTTATCCGGGCTGTACACTTGTAAGGAAGAGCAGGGATAATCGCCTAAATCTAATTAGGGGTTAAAAGAGGCCATGACTGTGATGTGGCAGTGAGACACCTTACTGTATCAATCCTGTTTGCATTAGAAAAATAAGGTTGTCATATTGATTATTCAAATTAGCTTATATTGGCCATGGCTCAACGGCTTGTATCGCAGCTGAAGCACTTGAAGGTCCCAGCTTTTCAGAGAAGACCTATGCTTATAGCATATATTATGTGGTGTCTTGTTTGCTAATTTAAGGGTTTTAAAACTAAGACTGAGAGAGTTTTATCGTGAGAATTAAGGGTTTAAGTGACCATCAGAAAATGAAGTTGAGCTTTCATGTGTGATATTTGTGATTGCTGAAAGCTATTAAATGAAGGCCAATAAAATTGCTTTAGATCTTTTATGGAAAAATCAGCATTGGAGTTAACAGATCCTGCAGTATTATGTTTGTGCGCTAATTGATGTTTAGTTCAAAGTCAAATGGAGCTAAAAAGAGTAAAGTAATTGCATTCAGATCAATTCCACATTCAAGAGATAGTGAATTCCCTTGGCTATGACTTTGGGGGTCTATATTTTAATTTAAAATAAAAAAATCTACCTGGTGCTGGGCTATTACAGCGTTCTCAAATATTTCGCAGCACTTGGCTTTTTGTCATTCAACAGTCACATCTGCTGACATCCTGCAAGGGTATAGATGCTCTAGAGAGTGCTAATTTCAGCCTTCCTTGTTACTGTAGTCATGATGAATGACGTAAGTGCCATACATAGAATGGGCAAAAGAAAAACCTTTAAGACAACCAATTTTTTTTTCTTTTTTTTTTCCTTTTTACTACACCCAGAAGTACGTGTTAGGCTATGTCGTATGTACAAAGATTGGACATTTTACAGATATTTTTTCCATTGGTTTGTGCAACTTCTGTCATTACCGGATGTCCGAGTCCATCTTAAATCCCAGATATCAGGCAGAGTTTGCAAATTTTTCTCCATGGTTGAAACAATTTTGCCCATCTTATATATACAGGTTGAACATTTTTGTTTACCCTAGGTGTTGGTTATGCTGTATTTCTTTCTACTGCTGGGCAAAAAAATACGCATAGCTAACTAAATTATTTTCCCCTCTATTGCATGTAGGTACAAGTTTTTCAACTTAACTTTAAAATTTCTTCAGTTGATTCTTCCAGTTTCTTCTGCTTTCATTATCTGTTGTTCATACTGGTGTGATAGTTACCCGTCCAAATGCTAACTTTGCAGACTGACTTTAAAAATGTTACATATTGTTTGCTTACGTTGTTAGAACACCATCCTGACCTGTTTTGAATGACTGAAAATCATTATGCACAAATGTTCACATAACTTTCCAATATCTTGCTTGAACAGAAAGTTAAGTAGGTGGCTTATCCTGCCATGCCATTGTGTAAAAGGCCACTCGGTCCTGGCCATTGTTACATGAGTGTGTTTGATTGCTTGGAACGGTTCCAGTTCCAGTTTCTGGGGACACTGGTTTCTGGCACTTCTTTGCAAGACGAAGTAATTTTGTATATTGCAATTATAACTTTCAGACAAAACTGAAAATCTAGGAAAAGAGCCAATATACTGGGTTTTTTTTTTTTCAGCAATATCAATATGCAGTTTCTGTAGATCCGTGTATCAGTCTGCACAGTCATTAGGTATTCTGAATTTGTTATATTTTTTTCTTAAGTCTGACTTTAATGTCTTTCAGAGCACTGATACTCCAATGTTCTCTACTATTGTCTTCTAGGGGTAGTTAGCAAAGTACTCATGTTACTTTGTGTAACATCAGCAAGACTGCCTGGAATATATTTCTTAAAAAAAGTGAAATAAAGCAAATATAAACAGTATGGTAATAAAGCAGAGAAAAGTCTTTAGTTCTGGTAGCAGAATAAAGCGCCAAAATTTTCTGTTAGCGAAGGGGTTGCTCGCCGTAGTGTCTGCTCCCCGTTTGAAAGAATAAAAAGCTTGATTCACACACAAGGGCGACTAACTCTGGCATGGTTGAGGCTACCACCCCGAACCGTCTGCTTTACTTTGTTGTAAAAATTAACATTTTAATGTAAACCAGCACCACTTTTGGCTTGTCTTAGAGCATTAGTCTGTAATTGTTCAGGAGGTTCTTCGCCAGGTAGGCGAATGCTGGAGGGGATGTGTGATCAGATAAAATGATTTCCATTGCAGAGTTCGTTGTCTTCTGTGGATAAAAAGTCTGTCAAGGGAGGTCTGTGTAGGTTCAGCATGTCCTGTCCATCACTCCTGTCCTGAGCGATGTTAACTGAGGTGAACTGCAATGGGTAGAGCTGAAAATATAGGGATCAAGGTAACTCCTGTGGACTAACTGGCATCTAGCTCCCACTTATTTCCCCAGGGAAAACCAAAGAACAGTGCTGCTGAGAACTTAAAGTAGGCTTTGTGATGTGTGGCTACAATTTGTTAGTTAGGTTTGTAACTTGAGGTGGTTGTTGGATATTCGCTTTTTTTTTTTTTTCAGGTTAGAAATTCTGTCCACCTTTCCAAGTGCTTGCTCAGTCGTCAGCCTGATCATGCACATTTCCAGGTCTTTCTCTGTGGTCTATGAATCCTCTAGAAACTGCTGCTGTTGAAAGATCTGGGAGCTTATTTGTTCAGAAGTTGTTTTTGTAGAATGTTTAACTTTACGTCTAATATTTGCAGGTACAATAGGTGCTGGTTTTAATCTTCAAGCTCTGAATTGCTTAAGATCCAAGTTTCCTTGGAGCTTGCCATGTTTATGGTACTTAAGTTTTTCAGGAATCTCTTGGCTTCATATTATAAAAATAATCTTTGAGGGAAATCTTGGCTGTAGAACGAGACGTGTTTTATATTTTTGTCTTTTCTTCTAATTTTGGTCCACTTGGTGGTAAATCAGTAGTGTGCAATACTAATTATTTTAATTTGATTGAAGGAATGCCAAAATACAAAATGCCTAGCAAGATTTCTGGTCTAGACTTTGGCTGGCCACTTCACGGCAGTTTGCTCCGTCTTGCAGAGCCCGTACCGCTCTCCTTTTTCACTGGAGACTTTCTCTGGGAAGTGCTGGGAATGATAAATGCCAACTAAAATAAATGATGTTAGTTTTTCATGGTAGTAAAAGGTTAAAAGCATATTAATGAAAGCAAGCTTTTGGGAGAGTAAAATGAATAAGAGCGATGTGATGTAAGAACAGTAGTCTTAACAATTAAAGAACACATGAAGCCTTAAGGAGGTTTTTGGTGCAACTCAACCAGCATGAAGTGTTTAGACAGCATTATCTGATGTTTTTTTTTAGGATGTAAAATTTTCTACAGAAAATATAAGTTGTGGTTTACTGGAACCTGCAGGCATTTTCTTGTTACTTAACTCACCATGATGTTTTGGACATCAGATTCTAGACAGTATCGGTGTTTTCAGCGCAGGCATAGCAACGTCCTCAATACCTCTATTGCTTCTGAAGTTTCTCTCTGAGAAGCAGATGTGTAATAAGCATAAGACCAAAAGCAATTTTAGCATTGATTAATGTTCTCAAATAATAACAGACTTGTAAATTATATAGTCAGAGGCTATTACAAATGCTGGAGAAAGAAATAACAAATAAGCAAGATACAGACCTATTAGTGTTAGTTGTCTAGTGCTGCTGTTGAATTAGAAGAGATTTAATTGCTCTTGGAATCAAGAGAACTGTTAGCCTTGTCAGATAATTTAATAAATTAGCCTGTTCTCTACAGTCTCGATGTAGCTGTGTTAGGTACAAATCCTCTGTGACTAGGTCCAAGCATGACAGATTTTTTTTTATTTTTTTTTTTTGGCAACTCTGAAGGTCTTTGTCATTGAATATTGAAATATTATCATCAAGACATACTTCAGGTTCTGATCCTTGCTATTAAAAGTGCTTTTACGGTCTTTGGTGATTTGTTAGCATACGGGTAACCAGCAGTGTTTGGGACTGAATGCTGTAAAAACTAATTCAATCATTTTATTATTTTTTTTCTATTTTCATGAAATATTTGTGGCCAAGGAACTAATTTCCTATCAAGCTTGAACAACTTAAGCTCTACCTTTTAAAATTTTATAAATTTGTCTTCTTACACAGCCCAACATGGAAGTTGTTAGCAGAACATACAGCATTCTTCCTTACTGAAAGTCAGACTTTAAAGAAACATTTTCCATATTAAATATGTTTTCAAAATTCATTTGGGCTTTAGCAAAACAACATTTTAGAAGAATTTTTGAGTCTTTGCTTAGAATGAAAGGATCTTCATGATGCTCTCCTTATCAACCTCAAAATATTGAAAAACATGTACGAAACTCTAGAGCGATGTAGGATAAGATGCATTTGAATGCTGAGGAGATACTGCAGAGAATGCAAATAGAACCCTTCAAAAATAGTTACAGTATGTTTATTTGAACTGGAAAAGGCTGCGGTACCGTACTGATGGCCAAACATATCCTGGGCTGCATCAAAAGAAGCATGGCCAGCAGGTCAAGGGAAGTGGATTCTGCCCCTCTGCTCTGCTCTGGGGAGACCCCCCTCAGTGTTGCCTCCAGCTCTGGGGCACCCAACATAAGAAGGACATGGACCTGTTGGAGTGAGTCCAGAGGAGGGCATGAAGATAACCCAAGGGCTGGAGCCCCTCTGCTGTGAGGACAGGCTGAGAGAGTTGGGGCTGTTCAGCCTGGAGAAGAGAAGGCTCCAGGGAGACCTTAGAGCCCCTTCCAGTCCCTAAAGGGGCTACAGGAGAGCTGGGGAGGGACTCTGGAACAGGGAGGGGAGTGACAGGACAAGGGGGAATGTTTTTAAACTGAAAGAGTGCAGATTTAGATGAGATATCGGGAAGAAATTCTTGACTGTGAGGGTGGTGAGCCCCTGGCCCAGGTTGCCCAGAGAAGCTGTGGCTGCCCCATCCCTGGAGGTGTTCAAGGCCAGGTTGGATGGAGCTTGGAGCAACCTGGTCTGGTGGGAGGTGTCCCTGCCCAGGGCAGGGGGGTGGAACTGGATGGTCTTCAAGGTCCCTTCCAACTGAAACCATTCTGTGATTCTATAAAATCCTTCAGGTTTATTTTTAATGTGTCCAGGTTTGCTTATGTTATTCATGTAGCAACAGGGGCTTCTCCCTCATATCAGACTTATGTTGGAAGATCTTCTGAGCTACTCCTGCCTCTCAGCGTGTGCGCAGGCTGCTTGGAATGGCTGTCTTGCAGAAACCCCGAGACTTGCAAAGGCTTTCATTAGAGCTATGTTGAGTTGTAATAGAAACAAACTGTTTAATTGTGAAATGCAACCTGAAACTCAAGTCTTTTATGACGGGAAATGCTACACGCCGTGTTAGATGAAGTAGCTGAGGAGATAGAAACTAAATATTCTGAGATAGAGTAGATCTGCTTTTTTTGGGAGAAGGAAAATTTTTTACCTTGTATAGGAATGAAAACCTGTGTCCATCTGACATTTAAACATATTTTAAACATTTCGAATATATTGTGAGTGTGCCCTTGCCTTCCTTAGGGAGATAAATTCAGGCCAGATGAAAGAATATAGAGGAATTAAACTAAAGTGACAAAATCAAACTGCAGGAACACAAAGAGGAACAGTGAAAAAGCATTTACAAATTGGATTTTTATACCTCCCAACAGTGATGCCTAAAAAAAGCACGAGGTTTCAGTGTGCTAAAATTGGATCAAATGCAGTCACAGGCGGCGGAATGTCAGTAAAGTGGCACTTTGTGGGTCTCAGCTGAACTTGACCACAGTTGCCAAAGCGCTGCTCACATCTTCAGTAATAATGGCAATGTGAAACTACCATTTCTTAGTCTTTGGCCTTAAAATGTGTGTGTCCTGGGACTGTTGGGTCATCCTGGTCTTTCATCTGAGCTGTGGAATGCTAGAGTTGTGAATGCTAGAAATAAAATACTTACCTTTACTGAAGAATTACTCTGCTGCTAATCTTAGGGTTTTATTTCCAAATGTCAGCTTTACAGAATGGAGGATGGGTTTGGTGTTGTGGTTTGGGGGTTTTTGTTTGTTTGTTTGGATTTTTAATCGATTGTTTATTTTTAACCAGTACCAGCGATGTACTGCTGCTGGCTAGAGAGGAAAGAAACGCATCCCAAATTTCTAAGGCAGGCTCCTGCTTTTGGGACTGTATTAGTCTTACATAAAGCCATTTCACTTTCTATTAATTTGCGTTCTAAGTGCAACATCTTGTGCTCTTTCAGGATCCTTCAAAGTATGTGAACTTTCAATTCATCTTTATTTTATATTCTTTCTTTTTGAGAAGCAGGGGCAGTAGGGCCACAAAAATTGTTATGTTCTAATGCTACATAAATACAGACTATTACAGTTTTTGGTTTTGATACAGTATTTTTTTAATTATAAGACCATCTCTCTGTTTAGAACCTCTGAAGAAACTTGTGAAGCGCAAAGAACAAAACCAAAGCCTGTGAGTCTGCCGGTAACTTCTGGTGTTTAGATTTCCCATGAAAGAAACTCTTACTATAAAGGAGCATTTGCACAAGGGGTGTATGGAAAAAGTTATCTGACTTGTAGTGATGGATTATAAAGATGATCAAAATCTTCTTTGAAAAGGTATGCAAATGAGAAGTGGCTGGCAAGATGGGTCCCTGAGTTTGAGGAAAATTTTATTTATTTTTATTAAAATAAATTAAAAATATCTACAGATGGGTATTGACAGTGTGCTTGTTGGCGTTGATTATGGGTAACAGACCTGAGGCTGGATAAGCTTAACTCAGTTAAGATCGTAAAGATAAGCATTAGCTTTGTTCTGTGAACTGAGATCTATGGGGATTTAAAGAAAGAAGTAAAAAAACAAAACAAAACAAAATCCAAAAGATTTAGTGATTTGTTTCTAAAGTTAGTATAGAAGATTTAAATTTTCACTGTAGAATGTTCAATAATAGAATGCATATCTGTGCAATACAACCTTAACGTGCAGGTAGGATCTTACAATATGAATTTTGAGCCATAAGCAAAAGCATTAAGTGTTTTTGGTTTTGTTTTGGTTTTTTTTTTTCCCGCAGAGATTAGTAGAAATGTGTGTGCCAGCAAAGAAGTTTTAAATACTTATAACTTAATAAACTTCTATAGGATTTTTATCATTTCTGGAAGAATGCATAGCACAGCATCTTAAAAAAAAATAATTTACAAATAATCAGTGCAGACAAATTCTAGATTAACTTGTTTCATAGGTAGAGCGCCGTTAATAGGTAACTTGATTTTTATTGACATTTAATGAGGAACTGGTTATTGTTTCCTTAAGCACAATTTTCATGAGTATTTTATGGGGTTTTCGTACAGTTTATAATGAATTTGACAAAGATGGATCCGTTCAAATACAGTGTCATGTCAGTGGGTAGTGAGCTGCGTATTCTTGAAGTATTTACAAAACATTATCACAGAACTTGTTTAACGTGCATAGATAGTTTTAAAAAATGAAACAGGCTTGAGGTTTCCTTGTGTGCCTCTTTTTTTTTTTTTTCTTTTTTTTTTTTATTTTATCAACAGACTGAGGGCCTGGAGGAATAGAGGAAGTGAATGGACACCAATGTATCCAAATATCTCATTTTGCCTAAAAGCAAGTGCCGGCAGATAAATGCCCATAAAGGGATTTCTTTCTTAAGCCCCATGGATTTTTTTTTTTGCAACTTTTTGTGTGAGTTAGAAATGAAAACCATTCATCTAGTGCCCCAAAGAACGGCCTTATTGAATGGAATAACAGTGTAATGTACCATTGAAGGCAGGATTGAAAGTGATTATCTTGTTAACTCTTGACAGTTACCGCCAGCTTGAAATAGAACTGGCAGGCTTGATTTGCAAATGAATTAGAGCTTTTTCATTTTGTGCCAGGATCATCTTTTTATATTCTGATATGACAGATGCTATGTTCCATGCTTTTGTTTCTCTTCGGTTTTATACTTGCAAATAAAAAACAAAAGATTACGATAGTAATTTTATTTGCATCTTTTCTCTAGGAGTTTATTCTTTGTCTAGAAGTTTTTAATCTTATATTTTTCAAAAATTTGTTTAAGAATAGTATTGTTCCTGCAGAATAAAATTTCATTAGGTTAAGTACAGTAGTAATTGGGTGAATGAGGAGGATTTAGAAGCTTTCAGAAAATGGAAAAATGATTGTACTCAAATTGTTTTAGTGCTTAGAACCTTTAAATTTTCTCACTGACTTAAATTTAATATTCTTCAATACTGAGTGCTGCTGAGGAAAATCTAACATTTTAAATATTTATCCTAACAGTATGCTAATCGAAATACATGTGTAATTAGTTTCAGACTTAATGCTGATAAACTGTGTTTATATTCTGCAGTCATCCAAACACAGATGGTAAGGTGTTAGGTATGATAATTATTGTGCACTCTTTATATGTTCCTCATTAACCTGTAACACTCTTTACTAGTCCGGAGAGTTTTTACCATAGTTATGCTTACCAGCATTAAAACTTGCTCTGCTTTGTTTAATATTCAGTGCAGTGTTCTGTGCATTTACACTGCTGGGCTTTTTGCTACTTTTGTAATCTGTTTTGTACTTTGAGGCTAATTAGCAACACTTCCTACTACCACTAATGTCCATTACGGAAATGTTTTCATACACTTTCACCTACAGGATGTGTTTTAATTGAATATCTACTAAATAATATTACAGAAAAGGTAAAACAGGCCAAAGTTGTCTAATTTGTTTAAGACTACCAAATAATCTGGTTAACAGAGACAGTGACATTCCAAAGCCCAAAGCTTAATTGCTTATGTTTGCTGGGAATGCAAACGTCGATTAACAAGGTTTTACTCTTTGTGAAGGGAACCCCGTGCACAGAACAGGAGGACGAAAACCCAACCAACCAAAACCCGTGGGGGAAAAAAAAAAACCCACAACAAAAACCCACTGCACATATAAAAACTCCAAGGACTTGCATGTTATGAGGTCCCTTGCATTGCCAGGTTTATCCGAGGAATGGCTTGAACTGGCAACGAGGATAAAGAAATCTGCTTTGACAATTTGTGGGATTTCCATATCCGACTTGAAGTCTTGGTAAAGCAGAATTGGGAGCTCTTTGGGGCAGTTATTTTGGCTCTCATTTATCTGTGAAATACTTAAGGACAAAAATTATTTGTTTTGTATGGTCTGTTTGAAAATATTGATTCTGTCCATACTGTGTTTTGTTCCTCCCCTATGTATTTAGCTTCAGTGCATAAAATCTTGAATTTTACTCTGTGAGCCAGGGTTATTTTTTTTCTTTTTCCCCCTCTTGAATATTTGATAAGGTCTCTTGGGTACTGATTTTTCTTCTCTCTAGGATAACATATTATGGAAATTGTTTCACCTTGTGTCCTGTTTAAAGTCCCTGGTTTTAGCATGATTCAATTTAGCTTGCATTATATTCTGCTGAGTTCTTCAGCAGTTCCAAGTTATACTGTATGTGTTTGTGTGTGGGGGTGCCTTCTGCTTTTCTTCCTGCTTTTGATAAGTGACCTTCATATGATCTTCTTGAATCTTTATTACATTTAAATTAGTAATTGGCCAAACTTCTTACCATTTTTTCCCCGAGTGAAATAAATTCTTTGGTTGACTGGAGTGAGGGAGCCACTGAGCACAGCACCACCAGCTTTGGAGTTTTTAAGCTTCAGGATCAGTTCCAGACCATTTGCATCTGACATCGAGTAAGAGTAAAACAATGTTCCACTGTTTTTCAAAACTATCGTGGGTGCATTTTCTAGCCGTCAGAGTGAAGGATTCTCTAACCATTCCCTAACCCTCTCTGATGTTGGCATTGCACCGCTAAATTATTTTCACTATTTTATTTCATAGTTGTTTTGTTGGTTGCTTGGATCTTCCAATAATGGAAGAAAACAGGGGTTTTAGATACAAAGAGCCACAGCTCTTAAAGCCATTGTAACTCTCAAGGTATTCTTTTTGAGGTATGTGTAGCGCTGAGAGTCTTTGTGTAACTTATGTAAGCAGTAGATTGGAAGGATTTTGATTTTAATTATCGGTAATATTGTTTGGGTATGCCTTTTGGTTACTTTCAAAAAGCTCAATTGTTTCCCTTCATCTTTGTATAAGAGAGGCAGGAGGAAACAGCCTTCTTTTATGGTTTTCTCCTCTTGCCTTTTGTATACTCCCTTTGATGTAACTTCCACTTATGGCTACAAAAAATATAGCCCTACTTTTCAGGTTTTTCTTTATAACCCAGATGATGTTAAGTAGTAGTGTTGGAAAGTAACGTGTGTTTTGTTCTGTTTCTGCAAATTATGCAGTCTTTACCAGCGGTTCTGCCAGATTACTGGTGTGGTATTAGACCGGCTTGTCACCGAAAATCGGTGGGTGTGAGTTTACCTGTTCATCCAGGAGAGTCACCACTGTCCTCTTAAAGATGGTATCAAAGGAGAGGACAGGCACGGGGCTTAGATTTTTATGTAACCTTTGTTGTGACTTGCAAAGCCTACTGAAATAAGTAGCTGTGGTCTGAAGTTGTATTTGGAAACACCAGCCTATAATTTTACAGAAAACACAACAATACAAAACCTATAAAATTTAGTGGAATGTGATGGGGGTATCCATTTCTAAAAACTGCATCCAGAATCCTCTAACTCTGAAGCTGAAATTCAAGCTGGCTCAGGGAAGAACTTCAAATATGTAGTGTCTTCGGAACAGTCACCGTGCAAATGTAATAATTGTGTGCTTTTATTCTAGTTGTTGCCGATAGGGAGAAAATACTTTTTTCTGTACTAGGCTTTTGTTTTTCTGGAATTGAACAAAGGCATGATCTGGCCATGACTGTTTTACTCTCAACGTCTGGCATGTTCTGTGAGTTTAAGATTAGTCAGTGAAGCTATTCCAGAATATGATATGGTTTAAATGTTTGTGTAAATGCATCACTAAACGGTGATAAGGTCACAAGTGCATCATTCAGGCTACCCATCCAGTTGTGATTAAGCTGTCTTTGTACAAGTACGCATGATGCCCTCTTCCAAAATGTGCACGTGCGATAAATGTTAGAAAGATGTTAAAAACTTCAGTAGGGAAAAAACTATTCCTTATTTTCCTCCTCCTTTAATATTTGATACCTGGAATACCTTCGATCTCATTGTACAGACTTTTGAGGCTGAGGAAAGTAAATCCTGCAAAGATTGAATATGTAAAATGAGAAGTGAGGGAGCAGTTCTCTATCTTGGGATACCCCAGGGGAGAGAATTACATAGTGTGTAGTCACGTGGAAACCTAATTTTCTTCTTTCCAGGAATATCCAGGGCCCAGCTCTAGTCTGGGAAATCATGATATATTTGCCTTTAAACTCACCATTGGGAGAGACAATCTTGCCACAGGTTCGCAGAGTTTTAGATGGGGGATTTCCACTTTCTGAGGGAGAAAGGAAATTGTTAATGGCTGTTGTTGGTGGTGTTTGCTGGCATTTAGTCAGAAATTTGTATTATTGACAATGCTGCTAGATTGAGTAGTCAAGGCTAGTATAATAAATTCCTTATCTGAATAATGTTTAGATTAGTTTGGGGGTTTTATTTTTATTTTTTACAGTGCTTACTGACAAGCATCTCTTGGCAGATGAGCTTTGAGAAGACTATGAGTATCAGAAGCGGAAAATGATGAGGAAAAGGCCTCATTGAATTTGAAATGCCAATCTGCTAAAATAAAGATAATATACAAAAAGAAAGGTCTAGAGATAGCTGACTAGTCTACTTCTCCCATAGCTGTCACCTCCACTATGGCTGCATTTAGTAAGACTCTTCCTCACTCTGGGTGTGTTGGGCTAGCGTAGACTCCTCAGTAACTGAAGAAGCAGAAGTCAGGAGAGGCAATGGCTATGATGTTTACGGCAGTGGTCTCACTCATCCTCTTTACCATGCCCCTTGGTATAATTCCTAACATTTAAGGCATAATTTTGTTCATTTCTGTCGTTTTTCCCTTTATCTGCCTTCAACAAAGAGCTTAGAAAGAAGGGACTAGACCATCACTCAAACTGGGGTTCACGTTAATATGTTTATGCCATTTCATGTTGCTTGTATTGGCAACTGTTTAATATATTGTCACCTGCTGAAGTTCATAAAGAAGCTCTGAAGACTTTTGAAGAGATTCCGCTGTTTATTTTGAGGTTGTTTATCTAGAATCCAAGTGAGGATTGATAACATGCAAAATTAAAATAGCAGGTGTGTGCGCTACTGAGAGGAGGATCTGTAGGGAAGGCCATTAGATGACAGCAAGCAGTAGAAGCATGTTAACGTGAGGGTAAAGAACAGGAAAACTTGAGGTTGTTCCAAGAACATCTTTCACTATGAGGATCTTCATCCACGAGGAATACTGGGACAAAAAAGGGATTGATTTAAAATCATACTTGACGGATTATTGAAAGTATTATGTGATGTGCTTTTTGAATGATCCAAGAAAATTTTAAGAGTGAGAGAGCTCTATGAAAATTATCTGTAACCACTTGGGATAACGTTGCCTGATCAACAATGCTAACGTGTTGGCATTCATGAAGTGTGGAGTTAAAAGGTCTTTATTTGAGAAGTGGTGCAGCCTGACCCAAAATGCTGTGCATGACCTTGTTCTTTGCAATTTGTAGTTACTGTTGTGGAACTGGGGGGGATTCTGCCAAAGGCCTTGCTTATGATGAGATGATTTATTTATTCATTTGGCTTCTGAGGAGAAAAATCAGACATTGGGACTGTTTAGTGTGGAGTTCAGGCCACCAAGACAGTCAGGGGCTGGAGCACTTTGCCCTGTGAGAGGGCCCTGAGGGGCTGGGGGTGGCTCAGCCTGGAGGAGAGACGGTTTCCAGGGCACCTGATAGCAGCCACCCACCCTGATGAGCAGGGAGGTCACTGAGGAGAAGGAGCCGGCCTCTTTGAAGTGGTGTGTGGTGGGAGGAAAGATGCAACCAGCACAGACTGGAAAAAAAAAGAGACTTTTGGACTAGGCAGAAGGAAAGACGGTCCCAGAGAGGGTGATTAATTAGCAAGACAGGTTGGCCCAGGGAGACTGGGCTTTCGAGGCCAGCCTGGATAAAGCTCAGCAGCCTGGTCTGGCCTCAGAGCTGACCCTGCCTGGAGCAAGGAGTAGGGCTGCAGGCCTCCAGAGGCTGTTCAACACGAATTATCCCACAATATCCATAGATACAGATAATCCATAGAATTATGCTGTAGCCTATGGATTCTAACAAAAAAAAAGACTATGGCAAAGAAAACTACTAACTGCAAATACAAGGGAAGTGTTGAGTGAGTTGATAACAACTTGAGAGGAACCCAAGAGTGTGAACTGAAGTGGTTTGTTTTCATTTGGAATGAATTTTTTTTCAGGATACTTCCAGCTTGATACTACTGATCTGAGAAGTGGCACAGATTGAACTCAGCTCTCATAATTGTTTGTCACTTGAAAGAGTGTAACGGGGACCTAATAACAACCTCAATTGCCTATTTTAGTGATAAGTAAAAATATTTCTGAGATCTCTTTGGCTTTAGGTAGCCTCACAGTAATAAAATATGTCACTGGTATTGTAGCGTGATGTTTAGACTGTAGCTTCTTGAGGATGCCTTGCTCTAGAGTATTGTGTCTACGTGGACCCAGTGGTTTGTTTAGCTCTGTTGTGCGAAAACAAGTGTTAGTTTTAGAATTCCTGTGTGGAACTGCTATAAATGTATTAAAAAGTAAATTATTTGTGAAATCCTTTATTATTTTAGAATAGGTAAAGTTCAGACATTTTGAAGATATTGCACATTTTTCAACTCCCTTGATTAATGGTTAGTTTTATGTAGGAACCTAATTTTATGAACATGAATATACGTCTAAGTTAAAATCGGGATTTTCAGCAAGTGGTAGTGAATATTTGTAATTTAGTTCAGTTTACTGTCAAAGGAACTAGAACTAATAAGTTAACACAACCTCAATTAGTTACCTACGCTATGGTTTTAAGCAATCCAAAAGCTGGCTACACTTGCTTAATTGAATTCCTGGCTTGTTGTTACATGTCCCTCATGACCATGATTCAAATTTAGCTCAGATGCAATTTTTTTTCCCCTGGCATTACGAAAAGCTAACATTTGGATTAGACTGAGTATTATCCTTACTGTTTTTAATGTATGATTTAAAAATATATGCACGTCAACAAGTATTTTACAGCACAATTTCCTGACTATATTGGGGAAATACAATTCCAGAGCTTCTCTGATGGAAAAAAGAAAAACTGAAGAATAACCCCAAGCTTTCCTAATGAACCAAGACAAAAAAAAAATGTAGTGCAAAACGTAGAGCTGGTTTGAGAGACAAATATCTTGTTGGGAACTGTGTGATGTAAAAGTTGAGTAAAACATTTTTACCTGATAATGATATAAAATGAATATAACTTTCTTATGGTGTTCCTTTATTGGAGTATTATAATAGTAGATGTGCATAAAACTGCTCTTGCCTTTTGTTCGTAGTGTTTTATGGTATTAATGATTAAGGTATTCTGTAGACGTCTAAGGTTATGTGTTAGCCTGAGCTGTAGCAACAGGTCTGAGTTTGCATAACACAATATTTGAAATGTGTTATTAATGGGAGTCTTATTTGTATAGTTATTGTTTAACTAGAAAGATAAAATTATGCCATGGCTTCACTAGTCGTCGTGGCTGATTGATGCATGGCAGCCTCCGGCTGGAAGGAGGTTTTCATTGGAAGTGACGGGTGCCACAAGGTTTATTTAGGACAACCTCAACCTTGTCCTGGTTGGTTTGATAACGTTTGCCTTATGGATGTTCAACCACTGCATTTCCTGCGTTAGAGCCTTGTGTTACACCAATATTACTATCTGTGCTGCCTCAACTACAAATTGGATGAACAGCCAGTGACACTTTTTCAATATTATTACATTAAACCAAGTGGATTTTGATTGATAACCTAATATTCAACTAATGCAAAACATCAATCATGGCAAGTATATTAATTATTTAATATTGCAGTCTAATTCAGAAATCGATGTGCTGCATGAGGGGAAGGGAAACTCACTGTTCCCAGAAGACTTAAGACAGGGAATGATTAAAAAAAAAAACCACCCTGCTGTACTCCTGTGTGTTAGTTCGATACAAATCTTTATTCATTTGCCAATAATCTCTTCGCATTTTCCACTTCAGGACCTTTTTTATCAGTTTTGAGACCTATAATTGAATTAAGGCTGCTTTCAGCACAGGGCAAAAGGAGTTGCACGGATATTGATGAAGTCACGCGAGGGACAGCGCAGGAGACAGCCCACTAACAGGGCAGGTTTGATCCCCTTAGCTGAGAGCTCCTCGCATCAGCTGCTTGGATCCTGCTTCCAAAGTAATGAAATTCTTTACGGCCGTTTACCACCTCAAAAATAGATGTGGGAGATGATTTCTGTTTAAATACCATGTGGACTCGAATAATAAGTTCTTGTTGCAAAATAAAAAATATTGGCGTAAGGAAAGTCCATCTTTTTCTCTTGCTTCATTCATGGTATATTCAAATAGAACAAAAGCGCACAGCAGACTTATTTTTGAAAGCTTTATGAAATTATGAATAAAAGCTTTCTGTAAAAAGTCTGAAATACAGACCAGCAAGGCTGTAAAATATGTAACTGAATGCAGCCTTATTCGGTATTTAATAAAATTTCATACTTTCCTTCACATTATGCCTCACACAGCCTGTCCTAAGTATTAAAGAGAATGGAAGACTCAGTCTTGTGTGGTTTGCTGCCTCAGAGGAACGTAGTTGGGTGTTTTTCTCCTGTGGTTTGATGTAGTTGAATAATTTGTTGAAAAATTAATATTATTAATATAAACACATACTAGATTACATAGTTCAATAACTGATTACCTGAAATACCTGTGGGGCAGTTTTTCCTTGTTAGCCATGGTTACAGCCCACCTTCCTCTAAGGGCATGGTTCCAATTTGGAAAGCAGGTAGGACCTGGAGTCGATGACAACAGAAACCAGCCTCCTTGGGTAGTGGCTTGGGACTTGGAGATTTTTTTTTTTTAATTTGTTTTCCTTCAGTTTTCTCTCAGGTTATCTTTTTTTACCTAGCAGATGTGATAATTTTCATTCTGAATTCTCCTTGCTTTTCAGCATTTTTACTTTGATAGTTTGGTTCATTTTTTTATATCTGTCTTTATGTGATGTTATTTTTGTATCGGTACATTTCTAGTTTTTTCAGCTGTCAGCAGTAAAATGCAAAGTTTCTGTATGGCTGCCGTGACCTAGTTAGTTAATATACGATTTACTCATTCCATCACCTTTGTAAATGGTAACAGAATTTTATTATTTATTATTATTGGCAAAGCAGAACTGTGAGTCACTGAATGTGAATTTGATAAATAGCATTCCAAACTGTCTTGTTTTATTAATTCAAATATGAATTAAGGAGATAACTATATTAAATGTTGGGGTTTAAGTGAAGGTCCTGTTCCATTGCTACAGTTTCTAGCAATTTCAGGGCAGGTAAAATTGATGTATTAAATAATTCTGTAATTATGAATTAGGATAATTGATACTTTTTAGGTATTGTTGTGATTAAGATATTAAAAATAAAAATTTTACACACTCGAGAAATTACATGGCTTTGACGTTTCTGAGTTAAACATAAATCGTTGTAGACAAGGGTTTAGCAACTATTTAGAACTTTTGTTCTTCTGTTACAGGGACTCTGGAAACATCAAAGCTGGATTAGAACATCTGGTAAGTTTTAATTTTCTCTTGAACATTTGCATCATCTTTGATATCTGCATTCCAAATGAACACTTTTGAATGAGCTTTGAATACCTTGAATTGAGAAAGTCAACCATTTCCCAGAGGGTCAGCTTACTGTTATTATGTGAAGGCACTTACATTTTCATTTATCTTACCGTTTCAAGGGAATTTTAATTTTTTTAAATTACTTTTTTTGATGTAGAGATGAAATAAAATGGACTACAATCCTTGGATTGATGATTGCCTTAATTATAAACAAAAATTGTTTGGTGTTGGATTTTTGGCATATCCTGATCTGAAAACAACAAACTTGTGATAAAAAAAAAAAAAAGACACACACACAATCAAATATTGCATGCATAAATATGGTATGTTTTAGTAATTTGAAGTCTTTGAAAGAAGTGCACAGCTTTGTTTTTTTCTCTTGTCTTTGCGTTATGAATAATGTATTGACTTAAATTCCATTCAGTGCTGGAGTATAAAATAATAATTGAGATGCAAAATATTTTTGGTTTAAGTAAACATATTCAAACCACAAGCGATGGCAAGACATACTTAGCATTAAAAACTAATCAGTTGATCAAAACTGGAAAAAATACAATATTGTCACCAGTCTGAAGCTCATTGAGACTAGGATGGGTAGTATCAGCAATCAACAGAACATTAAGTAGTTCATCTAAACAGATTATTGAATCCCATTAAATCAAAATATTCACTATTAATGGCACGTATATCTCAGTACACCATGAGAAGTGTTTAAATTCATGTTTAATTTTTTCACGTAGTATCTAAATAATATATACTGTTCTATCCTGCTATTAAAATAAAGTCTTATTGCAATGTATTGCATGAGCATTTGAAAAAAATTGCTTTTCTGTTGTTGCTTCCCATTTTGGGAATCACTTGGGAAATATGATTTGTAGGAGCTTGTGTACCAATATCTTCTTGGAGTAACAGCGGGATGAAAAGGATGTATATTCTGGCATAGTTGTCAACAGTTTCCCCTTTATAATGGTGGCATATTAAATGTTCCATTGCAACTAGTATTTTGAATGTGTAAATGGAATAAATAGCCGAGTGTTATGAATAGTTCTTAGAGCAGTTTGAAAATTAATCTTGTTTGCTAGTTTCATTGGTATCTTGCATGCTAGTTGAATCTCTTAAATAAATTTTTAAAATGTTTCATTCCTCTGCTGGTGTCAGGTAGTTGTAATCTGATGGGTTCGGAGAATTTTTCTAATGCATTATAAAGATGCTGTAGTCTTGACAGATGACCATGACTGGTACTTTTTCTAAATTGGGAGTGCTGCAATAGCTGGAGCTGCAGGTCTGATTTATAATGTCACCTCAAACCAGGAGGTGCCGAAGGAAGAGGCTCTATGGATTTTGAGTAGCCTGGGGTGGGGGTGGGGGGTGGACCAGGAATAGCATTTGCTGGTGTTCAGGGTTTCCTTGGGGTTTGGGGGGAAATGTACTGGAAAGATTCTCTGCAGAGCAGCAATACCTTAAGTTCTTTACAGGGTAACTCACTGTATGTTTGAAAAAAATTTTGTCTTCGTTAAACACATTAGTGGCTTTGTATTTTGGTGAAAGATCTGTCGAAAACCTCTGGGTTTGAGACATTTCTCCATTTCCCTGTGATCTGAGAAAATCTGTCCTGGGAATGGGTGCTCAAGGAAATTAAGTGTTTTTTAAGACACCCACAGGTGGGAGTATTTGTGCTGGAAACTGTTTTATAGCTCAACTTTGTGTCAGAGAAGTTCACAAAGACCTTTTGGACTCCAACAAATTATAGGGATATTCCTCAGAAGAATTAAGCCACACGATTGCTCTGGTTCTACTACTTTAAATTACTGCATCTCCAAATACTTGTAAGGAAGTTTTTACCCCTTAAGAAAAGGAGAAAAGTCTTTATATTGATTTGGTAATCTGTTATTTAATCCCCTCTGTAAAAAAAAGAAAAAAAAAAAAGAAAAAAAAAGATATTTTACAATTTGTGATATAATCTTTATGGGGTCTGTATGTTCCCATTAGGTTTGTCTGCGTGCGTATCCCACTCACTTGCTTGCAGCCTATTTTACGGCTTACCCTTGTGTAAGAATCTTCTGCCCTCCTGGTATCTAGCACCTGGCTACACACAGGAGTGAAATAAAGTAGTATAACAACTGCTGTTGAAAAACTTGGTAAATATCTTACAAATTGTTATTTGGAAATACTTCCAATTTAAAAACAGAGGCTTTTATAAAAAAAAAAAAAATATTTTCTTTGTAGCCTGGAGAACTTCCCAACAGGTCCATGTGCCTGTTTCTTGGTCGGGTAGAGCTGGCCCTCCAGGAGGAGCTGGGCTGGTCACTGCTACCCAGGGTCTCCGGCTGACCAGCCCCACTCCCTGCTGGCCACCGATAGCCATATATGCTCAGAAGCATTTCTTTTTATAATTAGTTAAGAAAAGAAACTGCAAAGTTCTAAGCATAGAGGAATTAGTCTTGTAGTCAAAAAATTTTGGTGGTTATTTGCTGAATTATACTTGGCTGATTCCTTTCCCAAGTAACAAGTTTTAACAAGCTGTAGAGACCTTGAAATAGATGACTATATATCTGCAACTCTGAATAGGTCTTGTTTTCTATTAATAGCTCCACTGAAAAAGAACCACGGAGCCATACGTGTGGTTTATTCATTAGAGATACCTTATTTGTGCCTTTTCTATAACATTTCAAAGCAATAACCTGCTTGTCCTTGTGGTCAAGCAGCAGAGTCTGTCCGTTTGAAATGATGAAGAGCAACCTGTCATTAATAGCTTGTTTAGCCCATCAGCGGTTTGTAAGAATATAGTTAACGTCTGCCAAGAAAGCAGGCGCTCCCCGTGTTGTGTGTTAATCAATAACCCCCAGCAGGTGCGGATGAAGCTCCTGCAAAGCTGACTTTCGCAGTGCTTGTGCGTAGCGCTGCCAAGGAAGCTGCTGGAGTTCACTATTTACACTTTTAGTTGCATCGTGTGCCATAGGTAATTTACATCAAGGTCACTAATTCGTAACTAATATTGGTTAACTCCATCTGGCAGCTCTTTGGTTTTTTTAAGAGATCTTTGGTAGCAAAATTGGCATAAATGATCAACCAACTAAAAAAGAACCAACAAAAACCCAAAACCCCAACCAGAAAAAGCCCCTTCTTCATCCAGAAAGTGTTAATACTTATTTACTAGGTATCACTTTTTTTTTTTTTTTTGGAGCTTGATTTCAGTGATCGACCTCTCACTGATTTTCACTGGCATCGTTTCAGACTTCTAGTGATTACAGCTCAGTGGTCCTAGTATGGCTACTGGACAGCAATGTCTAATAGAATTGTTGGCTTTCTAATGAGCTATGAAACCAAGCAGCCAATTATTTGTGTTCACAAACAATTAATTAACACTCTTAATATGAGTAATTATGTTTTATCTTGGTAGCCTGGCAAAATTCCATGCTGGTCAATTATATTCTGCAAGCTTGAATTCTTTCTTATTGAAGAAGTGTCAGGCTGACTGGATGGTTGGGGTTTTTTCCTATTGAAATTGTATTTAATTGAAAACAAGACTTTCCACCTTTTTTTTTTTTTTTTTAAAAAGCATTTCTTTCTCACATGCCCTTTCATAAAATGCTAATCATCAAAACCTGAAAAATATTCCCTTAGGAAAACCACTGTGGTGTTCTTGAGTTGTAATTTTCATGCCCATTCTTAGCTTTTGACCAAATTCCCTGCCTGGGTGACATCACTGATGAGGCACCTCTAGAGAGGACAGTTTTAGTCCAGGAGATGGGAGGCAGCCTTAGACGAGAACAGGAGCATGGTGATGGGGTATAGTAACGGTAATTTAACATGGAATTAACTTTTCCATCATCAGAAAAGAGGGTATTCTGTGTAGTCTCCCCACTATGGCACATGGGCAAGGGGTGCACAGCTTGGGTAATGGGTTGTCTGAACTTTATAGCTTTCTTTTCTTCCCGTTTGGGCAATGGGATTAGTATAGCCCTAAGATGGGGAAAGAATATTGAGCCTGGAGGAATCTACCTCAGGAAGCAGTTGCACAGGAAGTCTTCTTAAGGTGAAATCTAAAGATGAAATAGAAACGTACAAGTAAAATCTTTTTCTATCATCGGGTAGGTCAGTCTAATGGAAGGGCAATGGTGCTGAAAGGTGCCAGTGGTATGAGAAACCTTGTAGATGTTAGTCTGTAGCTTGTGATGTCAGGAGAAATGCTGATGCTTTTATTTCCTTTCCGATTCCCGTCATTCACATATTTCATTTATCGCATATGTGGAGAGGTGAGGCATTTTACATAGAGGGTGGTTTGCTTTTATGAACTCTTTTAGTAGTCATTGGCTTGCTAGTTCTTCAGGTAAACATTAAACTTGAATCTTCAACTTGAATCTTCCTGATGCTTTCCCTTCATAAGAAGTAATAGATACATGGGTGATTCCTTTTGGAGTGTTAAGTGCGAGAACACAGCCATTGCTCATGTCTTCCTGGCAAGGTTATAATAATAATAATCCGATAATAATAATTTATAATATAATAATTTGAAGTTTTTTTAAAAAAATAAGAATTTGTAGAAATAAGCAGGTCAGGACCCTCTTAATAAAATAGTGTTAAATATAGGTTACATAGACAAATTATTAGTTGTAACGGGTTAAGTGTTTGAGTTAACTCCTACTCTTTAGAATATAAACACCTGTATTTATGTAGACATGCACTGAATTCTGCTGTTGGATTTTTTGGCATTGAGCCCAAATTGTTGTTGACTAGCGTGAGGTTACAACTAAAAGCATTGCATTCTCTGAAAATGCGAATACGTAGCTTCAAATGAACGTAGAGGACCTGAAGGTAGCAGTAATGTGTTCCTGTAAAATAAGCATTCCATGAGAAGGAACTTAAATATTTTTAAATGTATATAAAAACTTTATTATCTTAAATGTCACTGTTATCTAACATACGGAATATAGATGATAGTTTTCATCAATGTTCCATCTACCATACTGAGAAATGCAGTGATCGGAGTTCATGAATGGTTTATGCACGTCACACAATCATGGAAACTCTTATTCC